>NC_081535.1:34547884-34847884 GCF_030273125.1 Centropristis striata
TTATTTATTATTTGCTGAGTTTTCACTGGTTGCAGCTTTCTGAATAAAATCCTGATTTCCAAAAAAGCTGGGTCGCTGAAAACAACCAAATTAAAAACAGAATGCTTCAGTTACAGTGTCTGTAAAACAAGTTTCAGCTGGAACATCAAATATCTTTTTACTTTTTTAGACTGAACGTTAAGAAAAAGAATATATAATGTGATTTTATTTGTTCTTTACAGCATCCCAACTCTGTTTGGAGTCAGAGTTCTACTCTTAGAATAATCATGTTGGTGCAAAACCTGCATAGAAAAGTGTGGGGTTTTATTTCATTCAAGCTCAGAAATTCAATATTAATATATACAAATGTGGCTCAAATGGTTTTAATTGTGAGTGAATATGCTGAGGTTTCACCTGTCGTATTAAACTGTAATCACAGTTACCACCAGTGACTCAGGTGCTGCCAAAATCAACCATAAAATCTTGAGAATTATAACTTTGGATACACAATGTGGGCAGAAATATTGAAATCTGAACCAAACCTTCCCCGCTGCTGCTGCTGCTGCTGCTGCTGCTGCTGCTGCTGTCTTCACTGCCGCTGCTCTCAGATCCTTCCTCCTCTTCTTTCTCCTCTTCGTCGTCAGAGAAGAACTTGTCATCATTTTTCTTTTTCTTGGTCTTCCCGACCAGCGGAGCCCACTCCTGCACCTGAACACACACAGAGGAGGGAAGTGAGGTCAATTACATTTGAGATATTCAACATTTAGTCATGAGTGTTACACCAGATTATAAATGATTCTTACACCTTATTCAGAGGTTTTATTAAGTAGTGTTTGCTTTTAGGGGCTTAATGTGAAGAAAACTAATAATTATGCAACTGCATTGTTATTAAAAACATACAGAAGCCACCATTCACACAAAGTAAAGAGTAAAAGTGGAATAAAGATAAAAGATAAAGCCGTATAAAGAACTTGATTTTAAGGGAAATGCACCTCTCTCCTGCTTTAATAAGATGCAGTGGAATTAGTCAATTATCCTAATTAGCTCAATCAGTCTTTGCTGGCCTTTATTTTTTCCAGGACAACACAGATTTCCCAAGTTACTCTTATCTTTTCCCTTAAATCAACCTCATATTTAAAACGTTCTCTGAGCTGAGTGGAAGAGAGGAATGAAAGCTAATTTCTCCAACACAAACTGATAATTCCCTCAAAATGAGGACGGAAAAAATGATCGTGTTGGAGGTCAGCAAGTGTTTTTCTTCTAACATCAAATAAGAAGGCAATGGGAGATCACAATTCATTAAATAAAACTGATCAGGCTGGTCAAAGAACAATATTAAACAATATTCTCTGTTGTTTTTAAATGACTGTCTGTAACTAACTGTGCTGCTGCCTGTCTTGGCCAGGACTCTTTTGTAAAAGAGATTTTTAATCTCAATAAGACTTTCCTGGTTAAATAAAGGTTAAAAAACAAACAAAAAAAAAAAACCAAGAACTGAAGATTTTAGCAAAGTTACTCAGAAGCTGTTGGAGCTGAAGGGGACAATAAAATACTTAAAAGTGTTAAAAGTGTCAGTAGATTGTTGGGTTTCTCATTTTTAATGTCGTCTTATGTGTTATGTAAAGCATTTTTTAACTGCCTTTATGTTGAAAGGTGCTCTGCTTTTCATTTCCTCCCTCACACATCAGAAGTGTTTAAACTTTGGTGCGATTGAGTTGTTTTTTTAGGCAAAATCTTTTTAGGCCACTCCTAATTTTTCAGCAGAAATTGTGAATTAGGTTCAATCTGCAGACAGTCAGTCATCCCTGAATGAAAAGCCAATGGGAGTACAGCTCATTTTCATTATTTCCAGCTCCAATTCAAGCTGACACTTCATTTGGTCAGCAGTGCTGAACAAGTGTTGCTGAGTGCTGATGGTCATGACCCCTGATGTTGTGTTGATACACAGTTATTAATGAAGTGTGATGCTCATTATGTTGTATTCCTATTAAACATTAAACAGCTCTGCAGCTCGCTCTGTTGGCCAGTCGATGGACAAACATGTCCCCAGCCTGCTGTCCACTAGCCTGCTAACAGATTAGCCTGCTAACAGATTAGCCTGCTAACTCCAGAATAATAACACATGAGATTAGTCTGGAACCAGCCGTTCATTTCTCCGTAGAGGAGGTGTGGTTTACGATCCTCCGGAGCCGTTTATTGGATGCTTAGAATGTCTATCAAAGCGTCTGTAGGTAGCTCTTAGCCAATCAGATCAGTTATACCAGATGACGTAGTAGAGCAACAGAGATGGATGTTTGTTGTGTGTGTGTCTGTGAGAGTGTTGCTGCTGCTTTGCTTCTCCAGTTCTCGCTTTCTGCAAGATTATTTATTTTCACGCTTTATTCCCCCTCATGTCATTCAGCCACACATCCACTGATTTTATGGGCAATAATCAAGCTGCTGGGGGTCTCTGGGGGCTCCGCTGTCCCCCGGCTCGTAGCCAGATCACCGCCGTTACACTAGCGGGGCTAATAGCTACCGCTAACGCCGTAAGGGTAGCGTAGTGCTACCGCTATTAGCCCCGCTACCGTAAATGTTAGGTGTTGGGCTTATTATATTTTTTGGGGGGGTTTATTTACATTGTTTTTGTTTATTTTGGTTGAAAGGACGCTACTCTTTATAGAAGCCATGTTTGCCTGGGTTCATGATGTCCAGGATTACAATCAATGATACTGGTTAAAGCTGGATTGTTTTGTTTTGTTTTTTTTTGTATTTTATTTGTTTTCTGATCAAATGCATTTGACCAATTATTCCTAAACATTTAATCCAAATGGCTATAATTCAATGGTTTGATTCTACAAACTGTCTTTTAAATTTGTGCTGCGTTTTGTAATGAAGTTTTGTGCTGCACTTTTCTAAAGTATTTTGGAATGTATTTTTACTGTTAAAGTTGTTGTAGGACTGTTGAGTACTGACAGAACTGCCACGGCACAAGCTAATGGGGATCCTTTAATAAAAAACAAAAAAAACAAAAAAAACAAAAACACCGGTGATCTGGCTACGAGCCGGGAGCCAGCTAAAGAGAGCTTCGCGTCTGCAGCAGCCATGTTGGATCTGTAAGAAAACTACAAAACTACAAGCTTCCGTCTGCCGGCTAGTACGCGTCATCGTCTCTCCGTCCCTCCCCGCTCTGTGGTTGGATCCTAAAACAGGCTAAGAAACCTTCCTGGTTTCCAGACCCTTTTGGCAGTTAGAAATGAAATCGAGCGTGCCAGGCAGTCTGGGTAAACCAGGCTAGCTCCACAGCTTTCACCATAAAAGGCTGAGGTTTGGCATGAGGTCAGGTATGTGTGTTTATTATAAAAAGGTACATAACATCCTTATGTATTGACAGACTTGGGGAGGTAGATTCCTTACTGGTTCAATGACCTCCACGTTCCTCACAGACTGGTCCGGAGCCACGGCTGGCCAGTCCGACAGCTCCTGGTAACCAGTAGCTTTAGTGTTGAGGCTGTGGGAGAGAGTGCCCAGCTGGTAACGGTCCCGATCTGGAAGGAGAGCGAAAGAAATGAAACGAAAATGAGTTGGAAATGTGAAGCAAGGGGGAGGTCATTTATAAAGTAATGGAAAATAAAATAACAAAGGAAGTTTTGAGAGTTGTGGAGAAACTGGCAGATAGAGAATGATTCACAGTAACCTTGGTAAAGAAGTGGATGTAGCCACCGGGTCCAAAAAAAAAGCTAATGCATTAGTGTGTTAAACCTGCATTCTTTATAACGGCCAGCAGGGGGCGACTACGCTGGATGAGAAAAGAAGTCTGATTTAATAGGCTGTGAGAAAATGACCCTACTTCTCACTTGATTCATGACCTCAGTAAACATTCTCAGAATGAGTTTATGGTCTCAATCAGTAGCTTCAAGTCCTTTTCAACAAGATATGATGTTTAATTTTTAAATTGCAGTCCAATTTTAGAGTAAATGAGACTATAAAGCCGGGTTTGCTTGAAGTCAATACCACCACCTGTCAGTCAGAAAAAAAACTTTTAACCCTTTCAGAGTGTTTTCAGTTCATTAAATTTACATTTTGGTCTCCTAAAATATCTTATTCAGCTTTTGGTTGTAGTAAAAGACACTCTAAGGCAGAGCTGGGCATTGGGCGGCCCGCGGGCCACCTCCGGCCCGTTGGCTGTCCTCGTCTGGCCCGCATGAGGTTACCCAGAAATTAGAAATCAATACAACCGCAGTGCTTTTATTTTGAAGGTGGTTTACGTACCCACCTGCAAAGACTCGACTCTTTACTGATAGTTCACAAGATTTATTTAAAATCGCTCCATGAACATAAAAATAAGACATTCCTTGGTCACCTTGTGAATCCACCGTAAGAGCTAACAAGCATTAGCACGTGAGCTAACAAGCACTTTTACTATAGTTAAGACAACAAATATAGCCACTAATATATATGACAAAATAAAATAAACTTTAACAAACCTTGTGTCTTGTCAGTCAGCCACTATAGAAGCCTTTTTCATACTTGAGTTCAACTTTATATGAATTACGACGCACTCGTTATTTGCCGTTTGTTTTTCATTTTTACCGTTACACATGTTATTTCCTGTCACTACCTTTCAAAATAAAAGCACCCGTTTCACACTGGACGGCGCTTTTTCATAATAAAAGCATCACAACATTGTAAAACACCTTGAAAATTTACAAACATGAAAAAACAAGCTATATAATACAAATATACCAATATGAACCTTGCTAAATGTAATTTACAGTTATAAATATAAAAGTGATATAGTGATTGGAGTATTTACTACTTTTTTACTGCTATATTTGATTTACTCAACATTAACAGTCTCATCATAACATGTATTCTTTATCAGTAGCAGCTCAAAACCAGATAATTTACTGTATTTTATAAAGCGATTACATTAATATTGAGCAGAATTTAGTTCAGAGTTTTGGTCCGGCCCCTGCAACCTTCATGGTGTTGGTCATGTGGCCCCTTGGGGACATTAATTGCCCACCCCTGCTCTAAGGAGTCATAGATTATGTTTTAAGCCTATTTTTTAAATTCCCAAACCCAATTAATATCGGAGCAAACGTGAATTATCGATGCATTTTGCTGACCAAGGTAGCTAGAAGTGAAGTAAGTGGATAACCTGCGTAAAGGATAAACTGTGGAGGTGTTTATTATTCCAAATATAGTCATGTTCGGTGAACTGGAGCCTTCTAAACTTCCACTTGTTATGTTTAGTCTACGGTCTATCCTTAATGAGTGAGACGGAGGCTAAATGACCTTTAATATAAGGATCGGTATCATCATGCCTTTAATATAAGGATAGGCATCATCATGCCTTTAATATCAGCTGTTTTATATATTATATATATATATATATATATATATATATATATTCTCTCTCCGATGGTCAGCTCAGAAAGATAATCAGTGTCTGTGTCTCGGGAGGTTTGCTCTGAAACTGTGCAAACCAGAAAGAGGGGAAAAAAGAGTTCAGTTGTGAATATTAAGAATGACAGGGGTGGTTAATGCTTTCCATAAACATCCAGTAGGTGCAAACTGCCTCTGAATGTTAATGCTGTAAGAAGCAGTTTCTGTCCCTTTTGTCAGGGAGGGAGAGAGAGAGCAGAGACAGCTAAATGAGGGAGAGTTTTTCCCTCCGAGGTCTGAAAAAGGTTAGCATTAGCTCAATAATTTACCCATCTCATTAGTCCAAGGTAAAGGGGTCTGACCTAACTGCCCTTCAGAGAGACAGACGCAGCAGAATAATAAAACCACCGCCTGAATCAACTTTGCATACGACTGGAAATAGAGTCACTAGATGTGAAATAGAGGTCCAGTTAATGTGGATTCAGTGATTAGCTTTAGATGAATCACCAACAGGAGATAAAATGGTATTTAATCTTAAATATTCAGCCTATTTAGAGGGTTTAATGTGTTTCAAAATAAGGAGGAGAGGTTGATATTACTAATGTATGAGTACCTTTGAAGGCGGACTCCAGCACCGGGGCCGGTTTGGGCGCCAGCAGGATGCGGCGAGCGTACTTGTTGAGGGCGCCGCTCTTCTCGTTGGGCACGATGAGCTGCCGGATGAAGCGCGTCCGGTCTCTGATGTCGTAGTTCTGGTCGTATTTACCCAGATTCAGGATGTACTGGGTCAGCAGCTTGGTCTAGAAGATTTTAAGAGACATTTTAACAAAGACACTTCATTGTTTTCTTACAGAGTTAAAATTCTTCAGTTGGTACGTCAAGTAAAAACCAAAAGTACTCGCAGATTTTACTCAAGTAGTGCAATTAACAGTCCTGCATTCACAATTATACTTACACTACCGGACAAAAGTTTTAGAACACCCCAATTTTTCCAGTTTTTTATTTAAATTCAAGCAGTTCAAGTCAAATGAACAGCTTGAAAGGGTCCAAAGGTAAGTGGTGAACTGCCAGAGGTAAATAAAAAAAGGTAAGCTTAACCAAAACTGGAAAGTAATGTACATTTCAGAATTATACAAGTAGGCCTTTTTCAGGGAACAAGAAATGGGTTAACAACTTAACTCTATGGAGTCTTGGGCTATTTTGTCCATTTTTGAATTCTTAATGTCTTTGTAAGTCATTTTGTGTCTTTTTTTAGTCATTTTGTGTCTTTTTTGGGTCATTTTGTGTCTTTTTTTGGTCATTTTGTGTCTTTTTTTAGTCCTTTAGTCCAACATAAAATGTGATTTTGAATCTTTTTTTTAACTTTCAAAACACTATCATGCTCAATAAAGAATTTTAAATGTTGCAAATGTGCATTAATTTCAGAGTACACTGAGACATTAAACTGCATCATTTTCAATTAAATTCTGAAAAAGTTGGTGTGTTCTAAAACTTTTGACCAGTAGTGTAGGTAATAATACAAAAGTATTACATAAAAATATGTGAAAAAACTCATTGTGCCATTTTAGAACACATTATGTACATAATGTAATTAGAATTATTGATGCATTTATGTGTTAATCACTTTAATAATGTTGCACCTTATAAAACTTTATATACTGCTGGGTAGTTTAATCTACATTAATACATCTTAATTTATTATTTTTTGTATTACATACACTACTACTAAAACTTTTCTATTTTTCTCTTTCTCTGACCTCACTAAGACAAATTCCAATCAATCATGTTGATATGGCAATAAAGGATTGAATTTTGGACAAACAAAAAGCTATTCCTTCATGCATAAACTTCATGTACAACTAGATGAGCAACAATTGCCATGATCATATCTTGTATCTTCCTTATTGCCAGATTTTGGTTCTTATTTCTCCCAGAATAAGTAAAACTCTTCCTCTGGTCCAAAAAAGAGGAAAACAACCACTTGCACTGACATGTATTATTACGGCAGGCATAAAAACTAAAATTATGTCTGCCATGAAGGCAGCACTACAACCCAGACCCTTCCCTGAATCGTCTTTGTGTCTCTCTCTCCTCCTCTATGCTCGGCACATTAGGAGGAGCAGGAGGTGTAATGATGTGGTCGTTTGAGGAGCGTCTGGGCTCATAAACCGCCTCAGAGGCCAAAATCACCTCGTCCCAGCCAACGGGCCTCAGACACCAAGCTGGAGACGCTCCATTACGTTAAAGCTGTCTCATTCACAGCTCCACATTTAAACTCAGCATTTAGCTCAGAGTTGTGTTTGATTACTGCAACACAGCGCTGAGGGAAATAAAACACTGAGGAGAACTATTCTACATAGGTGCTAAATTATGCTCCGTTTACACGAGGACGGTCTGAACAGAAGACGCAAAAGTGGCGTCACATCTTCACTTTTTATTCCTCGTTTAGACGAGCGTTTTCAGGAGGAAATCTGCTGATACGGTGATCTAAAGTGTGTGAATGTGATTGTATGCAGCCAGGCGGCATCACTTAAAGCCATAAGAGCATCTTTGGGCATGTGGAAGTTTTCACGCCACACATTTTCATCAGCTACTCCTTCCACAAAGTTCTCCTCCATCACTAGATCTCCCAGGTCTCGTTCACAGCCGTCTGGCTGGTTTTTGGCCATTTTGCATCTTTTTGTGGTCAATTTGTGTCTTTCTTTGGTTATTTTGCATCTTTTTTGGTCATTTAGTGACTCAAAAAAGTTTGAGAACTACTGGTGTAGACGACACGCTACGGAGGAGAGGATTCAACTTTTACACTCTGGAAGGTGGTTTCAGATTTTTGCGTTTTTAAGCCCCAAAAACGACGTCACCGTCTAAACGAAAGGCACTTCACATAAAATATTTTGTCGTTTTTACCCGCAGTGTAAACGGAGCCTTAGATATAAGGGATCTGATCTGATTCTTCTGCTTTTTAATCCTATAATCTTTAACATGCTAGTTTCAGAACACAGTGCACTACAAAATAAAAGCCTGGAGCTTGGTGTTTGTGTTCTACCTGCTTGGAGTTGGTCAGGTAGAGTTTAGCTGCCAGGTTGACCGTCTGCAGCTTGACGATGTCCTCCTCTGCTGTGAAAGTCTTCGCCATCTTACGGAGAACATCAGGAGCAATCTTTGGCACCCGCTCACAGTATTCTCCCATCAGCCACAGGATGCTGGCCCGGGCCATCGGGACCTGCAGGTACGGGGGAGAAATCAGAGTAAAAACAGAGCAAAAGTCCCTCAGAGTTCAGGACCAGATGGTCACTTTGCTTTTTATTTATCAATCAATCAAGCTGTATTTTTATAGCACCTTTCATAACAAGAGTAGACCATAAAAACAACAGAAAAGACACAAACTGCACTCAAGAAAATGAAAAAAAAAACCTCATTGTGCAGAATGGTGCAATTTTAGAATAATATATATTATGTAATTATAATGATGATGTATTTATTTGTCCATCACTTTAATGTTGCAGCTTATAAAATGTTATATACTAGCAGGTAGTTTAACCTATATTAATACATCATCATTTATTAATTCCTATATGACAAATCAAACTCTGCTTTGTTATGTCTATTTTTATCTTTCTCTGCCTTCATTTAACCCTTGTGTACCCTTAGGTACATTTTTTGCACATTTCCATTTTAAATACTCAATAACTTTACTTGTGTTAATGCTATTGGGACCAAATTTTGTAAGGATATCAGTTTTCCATCAACGTTTAAAATTTCAAACTTGGATCAATTGATAGGGCAATATTGAAAAAAGGAACCAGCAGTATGAATAAGAGCAGAAAGCCGTACGGTGATGTTGTCGAAGAGCTTGGCCATGTGTTTGATGATGTCGCTGTGCTGCGTGGGCTGAGTCTGCAGCAGCTTCTTGATCACCACCACGCTCTCCGCCACCACCGTCTCTGCTCACACAACACACAATAATAATAATATCATAATAATAATAATACAAGGAAATACTCCTCTTCTCATTTATACACATGGGGAAGAACCTTCTGTGGCATTTTGTTTGACAAACTTTGGAAAAGTCCACTTATTCTACAGTTTTGTTAAAGTTTTAAAGAAGAAATTGAAAAACTTATAGGAGGACTCAAACCATAACAGAGGTTGCAGAGACTGAAGCATTATAAACACAAATGACTGCAAGTCTGCAGCTGAAAATGGACACTCTTTCTTTCTCTCTTCTTATTCTGTCCCTTATTTTCATGTATCTATCTATATTTCAACATCTTATTCCAGGGAATGTCTGGCTCTTTCAAAGAGGAAAAAAGAATCAAAAGTTTCCATAAAAAACATTTTTTAAATACACTACTGGTCAAAAGTTTTAGGACACTCCAACTTTTCCAGAATTTTGTTGAAAATGATGCAGTTTAATGTCTCAGTGTACTCTGAAATTAATGCATATAACAAATAAACAATTGAAGTTATAAAATAAATCATAGAATCAGTGTAGAAAGGAAAATGTATTCTAAACTCTTGACTCGTCAAAGTAGAAGTTGCAGAAGTTCCCTTAAATGTGGAGCAACTTGTAGGATGTAAGTGATCAAGAAAAGTTGGGACACCTGTAGGAATTGGTAGCAACTTAGCAACTTTCAACCTCCGTTGCTGCAGAACTGCTTTAAGTTGTTAACCCATTTCTTGTTCCCTGAAAAAGGCCTACTTGTATAATTCTGAAATGTACATTATTTTTCAGTTTTGGTTAAGCTTACCTTTTTTTATTTACCTCTGGCAGTTCACCACTTACCTTTGGACCCTTTCAAGCTGTTCATTTGACTTGAACTGCTTGAATTTCAATAAAAAACTGGAAAAATTGGGGTGTTCTAAAACTTTTGACCGGTAGTGTATATTCAGAGGAAAGTACTAACTCAGATATGTGTACTGATGGAGGTATTTTACCGTCTCTGTTGGAGAGCAGCAGCACCAGCCCGTTGAGGCAGGTGTCCGTCACCTCGGTGATGTTGGTGGCACAGCGGCCGATGGCCTGGATGGTGGCGGCGGCAAACGCCTTGTCCTGGCTCTTCACATACGTCTGGACAAGAGAACAGACAAGGAGAGTGATGAAGGAAACAGTCTAACGGCACAGACAAAGGCAAGTTTATTTATATAGCACAATTCAGACACAGGGCCATTCAAAGTGCTTTACAGGGGCAAGATTAAAATACATAAAACACATTAGAAGACATTTAAAAGCGAATTTAAAAGAAAAAAAGGGAATGAATAAAACATTTAACCCATAAGAACCTATGGAGACACCCATGTAACAAACACTGTAACTCTTCTATAATCTCCCATATTCAGCTTTATGCTTCACATTAACTCATTAAATCCCTAAGCGACACATCCTCAACACCTGGTGAGGTGGTCATGTGACTTTAACAGGAAGTGACTTCTCCAAAATGTGGCTGTGACTTGAAACAGAAATGTGAAAAAGTAGCTAATTTCAAAAAGCTTATTTTTTGTTACTAGGCTAAATTCAAACCCATTTAACAATTCTAATCTGTTAATAGGGTGTCCTTTATTGCATTTAACCCTATTAGGGTTTTTATTTATTATTGATGTATTATTATTTTGTATTTTTTGTTGTTAAACAGCACTATTAATGTCACATTTTTTTAATATATGTTGTGGAGATGCAGAGAAAAAGACAAATTTCCGTTTCTGTAAGCAGAAAAGGTGTCAATTTATTTATATTAAAATAAGAAATATCATAAAAATAATCATCATCACAGATCTTTGACATAATAAATGTGTTCTATGTGGTCCACTTGGTCTGTGGTATATCCCCAATAATTTTCTTTTAAGGATAAATGGGTCTGGGTTGTTATGGGTTAAAAGTGAATGAATAAAAATTTCAGGTTAAAATGGAAACAGAAAAGTCTTCAGACTTGATTTAAAAGAGCTGAGAGTTGCAGCAGACCTCAAGTTCTCTGGGAGTTTCTTCCAGAGATTTGGTGCATAAAAACTAAAGTGCAATTACCAAAAGTAACAAAACACAAACCTGAAACTCCCTCAGAATAGTGGAGATGTTGGCTTCGTTGGCCAGGTTGGTCAGGATCTCCAGCTACAGGATCAGAACAGAGAGGTTGGTGTGTTTATGGATCCAGATCATTTCAGGTAAGACATTAGATAAAACGTTATTTCTCCAGTGGGAAATGTTGTGCAACAGTTCTAATCTAAGTGGGAAAGAGTGAAAATAGAGTGCAAATAAACTAAATATAAAAACAATAAAAAATTTCGCCAGGTGTGACTTATATTTAAAGTTTCATGAGTTTTGGGGTATGTTCAGGCAGTGAAATATGCGATCATTTGGGGGGAAGAAAAATAAAAATAAAAAGAACTAGGACTGCGCGCAGTACTGAACGGGCCCTCGCAGAGTGGAGCCGTCGGGGGAGGCGCCGTCAGGGGAGGGCACATCGGACGCGGCGCTGTTGGCTCAGTCCCTATGCGTACCAAATTGCGTGTCTCCTACCACTGTGCTTGTGGTAGGTGTAAAACATGTTACTTCCTGTAGCCAGCAGGGGGCGCTATGACTGTGTGTCAATATAGACACGTGGGTGTGTCCCGGGCTGGACCCTAATCACGTTTGTGAAATTTGGGACAGATTGGACAATGTATGGTCAAGTTATCCAGTCTTGTGTGTTATGGCGAGACGCCATATTTTGCCACCAAGCCACGCCCACATAGTGTGACAGGTGGTAAAGATTAATACAACTTTTGATCCCAAAGGCCTTGTGATGGTACTGAGCAAATTTGAAGTAAATCGGTGGAAATGGTGCGTCTCCACATGAAGCACGTGTGTACCAAATTTCGTGTCTGTACGTGAAACCTGCTGCTGGGGCTAGGCATAAAAGTTGTTACTTCCTGTTGCCAGCGGGGGGCGCAATGACAGTGTATCAATATTGACATGTGGGTGTGTTCAGAGGTGGACCCTCATCACGTGTGAGAAATTAGGGACAGATTGGACAATGTATAGTCAAGTTATACAGTCTCGTGTTTTCATATTTTGCCGCCATGCCACGCCCATATAGTGTGACGGTCAGTCAAGATTTTGAGTATGTTTCATCCCAAAGGCCTCATGATGACACTGACCAAGTTAGAAGTGGATAGGGTTTAATGGGTAGGAGTAATGCCTTCACGGTAGAAAAGTTTGTAGGGGGCGCTGGTGAGCCATTGTGCCACGCCCATTCCCGCAACCACTAGAATACGTAAATTTCACAAGAGATTTATGTATATTCCAAATATCAGGAGTTTTTGAATATGATAAAGGCCCCAAAAAGGCGATTCATTTGGGAGATGAATAATAATAATAATCCCTTCAATTACAATAGGGTCCTTGCACCGTTAGTGCTCGGTCCCTAATAATCATTCGAAATACAATAGGGACCTCGCAGGTCGTTGAAAAGGTTATAATATATATAATAAAAAGGTTATCAATTAAGTGCAAGCAAAACATGTGCACGGGTTAACAGTTATGTGAGAATACTAAATATATACGCATGCTGAAAGTAAACCATTAAAGGGAAGGATGATGTCAATTTCTGCATAAGGTAGCTGAATTTAAGGATGAATAAGATTTTGAAATGAGCTTTTAAAATGTTTCCAGAAGCCTCTGGCTGTAGAGGATATCACCCTTTGTGCATGTGACAAAACTGTGGAGGAAAATATAAGTTTGTGAACGTGTAGGAGACAGTTGGAGTTGTAAAAAAGACATTTTCAAAGCAGAAAAACTATTTGGACAGTAAAAAGCAGGATCAAAAATCTTTTTTTTTTGCATTTGTAGTCTACAATTCATTGTTCATGAAAGCAATTATCTTGTGTTACATTCTGATTTTGTGATGATGCATTTTATTCTAAATCAATCTTCACTGATAAACAATATATTCTACAGCAGCGGTTCCCAGACTTTTTTAGCCGTGCACCCCCTTCTATGTCCCTGCTATGAGCTGCGTTGAACAAAAATTGCAGCAAATTTAAATGAGCGTGGAGTGAACACAACCCCGTCATCATAACACAGGCTGGAAAAATGATACAAGAACAAGAAGATAACTTCTTCTACGCTTCATTATAAGATCAAAAACAACCAAAAATGACCAAAGATGACACAAAATTATCAAAATAGACACAAATTGACCAAAAATACATGTAAAAATTACCAAACAACCCAAAAATAGATGCAAAATGAACAAAAAATGACACAAAATTGAATAGCCTGTATTTATTAATTAATTAATAACACGTCTTTATTGTGTGGGGGGGAAAATGCAATTGTGTCATTATCAGACCGCCATTACATTTTTCATCTCGCGCCCCCAGGGGTCCACGCACCACACTTTGGGAATCCCTGTTCTACACAATCAGAAACTTGAACATCTACTGTGGGAATGTTGGAGCTAAGATACGAACAAGCACAGTGAGTGAAGTTACACTATTTCTGATTATTTCACAAGCTTAAAATGGTATGGACCCTTATATGAGCCCATATTGGAGTCCATTATGTATTTATAAGCCCATATTATAATATAATATATATAATGCACCACATAAACTAGTAGTTACCTTCAGTGTTTTGATGTGTGTGGCATCTGTAGATCTCACATAGAAACTCTTCATGAAGGGCTCAAACATCCCCTGTGAGGAGATAACTCATGTTATCATCAGAGAATCAATCATTTAGTTATTGTTATTGTTCTGCTTCCATATCAGACTGACCTTCCTCTGGATGGACATGGTGGCGATATTCTGCAGCACGATGTACTGAACCTCTCTGAGAACAGGAGGAAGAAACAAAACACAATCAGACATCAACAACAACAGAGGCAGAGATAGTGTGAAGATAGTGTGAAGCCGTTCATCTCTGCTGACTCTAGGAGACTCACCTGTGGCTCCTCAGGAGTCGAACCAGAGATTTAGTGACGATGTTGACTTCATGTTTTGGGGCCAAGTGCCAATAGAGCTGAGCCACAGACATCACCACCTAGAACACAGACATTATTTAAACATCAGAGCATTATAATCTGTTTTACAACATTTGGAATGGCTTCTAGCTAATGCCTTTGTCCTTACTGCTTTTTATTCCTGTTTGTTTTTATTTTCAATCACTTTCCAGTTTTTTTTCTCTATATCCTCTTATCATACATGCACTGCAACCCTTAATGTTTCTATATCTGACCTGGAGGAGCTGCATGAGAGGATGCTAATGTCCAAATCAGTTGAACCAACATTAACCCTTTATCAGGCAAACAACTATATTTGGTAACTTCAGGTAATATTTAGAGAAAAAAGTTGCAAATTTACCATATTAAAGTGGCAAATCTGCATGAAAAAAAGCTGCAGATTTACGAGAAAAAAGTGGAAAAAAGCAACTTTTTTCTCCCGGATTCACCACTTTAAATCTCATAAATCTGCACATTTTTTTCTCGTAGATTTCTGGTCTTTTTCTCAAAATATTATTTTCGTATGTTTTTTTTACACATTCTGGCTGTATGTAATATCCTCCAATATTCTCTAGGGTTGAAATTTGGAATTTGCAAGTATTTCAATGAGTGTCCTATTAAGGGTTAAAGTGGTGAATCTGGGAGAAAAAAGTTGCTTTTTTCCCCAATTTTTTCTCATAAATCTGAAACTTTTTTTGTGCAGATTTGCCACTTTAAATCTCTTAAATCTGGAACTCTATAACTCACACATGCAATCTATCCCTGAAATATTCAGCAGCGACAGCAGGGATCCATATTCACTAACATCTGTACCACCAATTTGCGCCGTCAAGATATATGTTACTTTCACTATTACTAGTACTATTTCCTGTTTTGACACTCAAATAAGCACTTTGTAACTTTTAAATGCTATATTATTATTATTATTATTATTATTATTATTATGATTACACTGTGAGTGCATTGCCACCCGTCTATGAAAGATAAAATGAAATTCCTCCACATGGATTTGTTATTTCTCCACAGAAACACTCATGCCTCGACTCTGTGCAGGTAATTTTTCAGCGGAGCTTTAAATAGCAGCGGACGTGTGTCCATCGTAGCAGGCAGAATGAAAGGTGGAGGCGTGGATGAAGATGGAGGATGTCACTGTGTTGTCGCGTGTAAAAGACACAGCATGTCACATTTTAATCAACACTTTCATTTGGGAGCATTTTTCCTCCCGCTGCTCCACGGCGACAGAGACCTTGAGGCTCCTGGGTGATGGAGATCTGCACTCACTCGCTTTTATCTTCTTTTTTCTCATCTAGGGGGGAGAAGCACTAAGGCAGGTGTGTGTGTGGGTTCCTGTGTCTTTGCGTCCAGGTGTGTGTTTGAAGAAAAGGTTTCTTAAAATGCATTACTGATGGGAAGTGAATCTGAAAGTGCATGTACGTCCCTATAGCAGCACTTGTGCAGCTTTTATCTCCGAGACAGCGCTGAGATACGAGCCGAGGCCTTGATCAGTGTTTATATCTGTCGACAGGTTAAACAGCAGCACACACACTCACACTCCGACTCCTAATGGCCTGAATATATATATATATATATATATATATATATATATATATATCAGTCTGTTTAAGTGTGGCGCTAACTCACGGCGGTGTTCCTGCTCTGCAGCAGCGGCTTGGTGTTCCTCAGCAGCAGCCTGTGATCTGGATCCATGATGTAAGCTTTGACCTCCGTCTGGTCTTTCTTCTCCTCAGAGTCAGAGTCGTAGAACGTCTTCTCGTTGTTCTCATCAAAAATGGCGCCCTGAAACATAAACACATCTCAATAAACCACAGTGTTTACAGTGGATTAATGTGAGATAAAGAGCCCAAACTTTCATCTTATTGCCCACCGTGGATTGGCAAACCGAGTTGTTATTGTTAGGTATTTTGCAGTACTTCAATTATAATGACAACTGGCTAGCAACACTGTCATAAACCACGTTTATTTTTTTTTGGGCTTCTTTTAATGATAGACCAGGGGTGTCAAACTCAAATACACAGTGGGCCAAAATGTAAAACTTGGACAAAGTCGCGGGCCAACATTGATATTTATTGAAAAAATTGACCTAAACAAGTTCAAACGAAACGGAACAAGAAAAGCTTGATATAACTTAATATTGCAAACATGCAAAATCGAATATCAAATAAAACAAACAAACACATCAATGGCATTCATTTCTTAAATAAAATGTAAATAAAAATCGTATGTCCCTTTATTTTACATGCGGCCTTCTTTAAATTTAAATTTAACAGTAATCTTTTTCCACAGGCTAAAAATAAATGTGAGAATAAAATAACAATAATAAACCAAATGACTAATAATAATATCCTTCAATGAATGTGCAGCCATTCAAGCCTTGGACTAGCAAGAAAAAGTGCATAAAGACACTTTAATTGTTGCTCAGTTTGCTCCACACTGATCTACTGTGTTCAAGCCAAAACACCAGCAGAGCATTCTGGGATTTGTAGTATTATTTATTTGCGCTGTATAATACCGGTGGGCAAGCTCTGGTTGTCATTTGGTATTTCCTCGTGGGCCAAATATTATTAGACTAGAGTTTGACACCTCTGTGATAGAGTGTCCAGTGAATGGATGTGTATATATAATGTGTGTGTATGTGTCTGACCTCCGTCCAGGGGCTGGTGAACTGCGTCCTGGCGTAGCGCGTCAGCATGGAGATGATGACCACCTGGCCCCACTCCTCCACGTCCACCAGCAGGTTGCACAGCTTCCTGTAGTTCTTGTGGATCAGATCGATGCGATCGGGACAAACCTCCTCAAACGCCATGACCACGCTGCCCGCCACCAGCTGCAGAGAGGAACAGAAGAACAGATGAACTTTGTGAAGGAAGTTTGGTGTTTCCTGCATGGTGGGACATGAGGTAGGCGGCGACCTACTTGATATTCAAGACACAAGGCATTGTGGGAACTGACTCTGAACTTAACAATGATAATGATAAAACAATGATGTGATGTTTAGGGCAGGAAGATAGGGCCACGTTGAGTCTTACTAAAGAATCAATGCTGGGAACTACAACAGACATAAGTCGAGCGGTGTACGGGACTTTGTTGTACTGTAAAACAGCTGTTCTCAACCTTGGGGTCGGGACCCCAATTGGGGTCGCGAGATAATTTCTGGGGGTCGCCAAATCATTTTGGAGGTCAGCTCTGTCTCCACTGTGTTAAAGTGTTCATGTGTTAATGTGTTTTTGGTCACTTAATGTCTTTTTTTTGTCATTTTGTGCCATTTTGTGCCATTTTGTGGTCAATTTGTGTCTTTTTTGGTCATTTTGTTTCCTTTTTTGGTCATTTTCTGTCTTTTCTGGTCATTTTGTGTCTTTTTTGGTCATTTTGTTTCCTTTTTTTGGTCATTTTGTTTCTTTTTTGGGTGATCTGAACTGTGTGTGTGAGATTGTGTTCAGTGAGCGGGGGTCGCGGACAACATACATGTTAAATTGGGGGTCGCGACTCAAAAAGGTTGAGAACTACTGCTGTAAAAGAGCCATTCGGGATTGTGCGGTGTATGGAACACGAATGTGCTAATAAAAGTTGCTGAACAGAGCATTGAGTGCTTTGTGTTTGGCCAGCTCAGCCATTAACTTAGTGCAATTGTCAAAATTGCCACGACAACTTACTCATGAGGGAAATGTGTTCTTAGTTTATTTATCTCCAGGATTAACATCAGAGCTAATGGAAGCTGTAAGGAATGTGTAGCAGTTTTGTTAAGACAAATTGAACAAATACTAATATAAAGACTCTGGAGAAATAAAAAGCTTGGTTGAGAGATATGACCCTGGTCAGAAAAAAACACTATTATTTCACTTAAAAACAAGACAATTCCAATTTACCACTTTGATTACAATATACACAGTTCAGCCTCTGTGTAGTTAGCTGATAATTAGAAGGGAAAATGTTTGCTCTTAAAGTTTCAACTCAAGTGTTTCTTATAGTTTTACCGCAAATTATATATTTTTTTCTTCTCTTTCATGTTCGACTCACAGAGGAAGGAGGACGAGCAGGAAGCAGCAGCTGAGAGACAATAATCAGCATCATTTTAACCCGTTTGGCTGCTGCAGCTTAAAGGGATATTTCGTCCATTTTTTATCCCTTTTCATGTCTTTACGTGTCTTTGTAAGTCATTTTGTGTCTTTTTTGTGTCTTTTTTAGTTATTTTGTGTCTTTTTTTTGTCATTTTGTGTCTTTTTTAGTTATTTTGTGTCTTTTTTTTGTCATTTTGTGTCTTTTTTCATTGTCATTGGTGTCATTTATGTATCTTTTTTGTGTCTGTTTTAGTTATTTTCTGTCTTTTTTTGGTCATTTTGTGTCTTTTTTAGTTATTTTGTGTCTTTTTTCATTGTCATTGGTGTCATTTATGTATCTTTTTTGTGTCTGTTTTAGTTATTTTCTGTCTTTTTTTGGTCATTTTGTGTCTTTTTTGGTTATTTTGTGTCTTCTTTGTCATTGGTGTCATTTATGTATCTTTTTTGTGTCTGTTTTAGTTATTTTCTGTCTTTTTTTAGTTATTTTGTGTCTTTTTTAGTTATTTTGTGTCTTCTTTGTCATTGGTGTCATTTATGTGTCTTTTTGAGTTATTTTGTGTCTTTTTTGTAATCATTTTTATGTTTCTGTGGGTTTTTTTTTGTTATTCTGTCTTCTCATTTTGTGTCTTTTTTGGTCATTTTGTGTCTTTTTCATGACATTCAAAGATTTTGAATGCCCCCCCCACCACCACCACCACCACCACCACCACCAGCACCACCAGCTGCCTGCTGGCTGGCCCAGAGACTGAGTGAGTGACATGGCAGTGTATTAATATGCAAACAGCATTATCACGGGCAGGCGAGGGTGAAGACGAAGAAGAGAGAGGAGCTGAATCTGGTCCTCCCAATTAAAGCCTTCTGGCCCCCGGTGGCCCTGTGGGAACCCGCTGCATTACCCATCAGCATTGTCATGAGCCTGCATTGATTGTGTGTGTGTGTCTCTGTGTGTATATGGTGTGTGTGTGTGTGTGTGTGTGTGTGTGTGTGTGTGTGTGTGTGTGTGTGTGTGTGTGTGTGTGTGTGTTGAAATCTGGGCCTTAAATCCGAGTGATGATGAGCTTTTCTGACATGCACACACTAATACTGATGAATGGATCACTGGAGGATCAAACAACTACATTTTATGGTCTCACTCTGATGTATGAAGTTAGATTTATTGAGTGACCCACAGAAATTCTAGTTATATTCAGCTGCAGGGAGACCCCAGCACGGGTAATTACTAGTTAAAGCCACCGACTGTATGAGAGAAGAGGAGCAGCCACCGTGACGTCACACACTGCTTCTAACGCTTCGCTTGGGACACTTTAGCTGCTGCCATCTTGGTTTTTGGAGCCAGATGTGATCATATTTGTATGAGAAGAACCTGAGCACACTATAACACTAACATAGAGAGGCAGAGTTAAGTTTCTATGCTCTGTATATGTGGAACAAACTCCCAGAAAACACACTGCAAAGATGAGTTGTTATTATTATTAGGGCCTCGGGGCAATCGCACCGAGCACTACTGTTATACTGTGGATTTCTTCTTATTCCTCTTGCGGACGCAATTTCGTCCCGCTACTAGAAATCCACAGTATAACAGTATATCAAAACGTGCGGTTTGATCGGGATCGGTGTGCTGTTACTTTTCTCTACAGAATACGGATTTTTCGCGACGTAAGTCGCGAAAAACTGCCCAAAATTTTGCATTGAAATGAATGGGACGGCTGAAAGAAAATGAGCGAAAAAGAACAATCGTTGGAGATTTTTAAATGTCTACTTCTCTGGCATAATTTCACCTAGAGACTCCATTTAAACTTTAAACAGTAGACACAAGTCTTGTGTATCGGTGTATTAATCCACGTTTCGTTAGGTCATATAGTTTTTTATCAATCCCTGTTCAATGACCATGATCATTTTTGGAGAAATTCTGAGATTATAATGGGTGTGTATTGCACGGAATGTTCGTGTCACAGTGTGTGACATCATCGCCAGAGTGTAGAGGGAGAGAAAAAACTGTCAAAAAATACATTTTAAAACTGCGCTCCAGGCCGCAAATTCCACTCTACAGAAATAATTTATACATAGAAACGTAGGAAAATTAGTCTTCTCCCTCACAATCCTCTGGTAAAGCTGTCAGAGTTATAGTTTGGGCGTAGGACGCACAGATGATCCACCAACACCACCAACAGCCTCATTGGCTCCCATATTAAAAACGCAGGAAGATATTTGAAAAAGGGAGATGGAACAGTTTTTTTAGATCGCTCTAACAAAGCTATTTTTTCATTTTTCTTCACAAAAAACATATGTAGAGGTTCAGGAAGAACTCAGGACGCTCAAAGTGAAGTCGGATCAATGATAGGTATTATGGTTTTGCCAAAAATGCTTTCTGTTCGAGGCCAGAAATTCCAGTCCACCTCTGGCTGCTGTCACTCTTTTGGAACTTTAACAGGTGGTATCAGTTAATTCTGTTGATTGCTTTGATTTAAATAAAATAGTTCCAGAGAAAGCTGCTCACAGTAACTGATGTACAGTGGAAATAAAATCATGGCTTCTTTAAAATAGCTTTACAGCAGCTTGAAGCTCAGCTGGTCTTTTCAGGTAATATCTCTGCCAAAATATTATTCTTTAGATAAGCGTACTTAAAGCAGTCAATTAGAATATATATATATATATATATATAACTATATGTATTTTTAGTCCCCTGGCGTCCTCCCAAGGCCGGTCCTGTCTCTGGGGCTATTACATCAGCTCTGTCTGTGGATCCTGCTGCAGGCTTTGTGCATTCTCTCCCAACTTCCCCCATTAGACTGAGCTCCAAGGTAAACTACATGCACCATCAACAAAACTGACACCCCAATCTATGGAGTTCATACCCCCCCTCCCCCTCTCCCACCATATTATCTAGCCTGCGTGACAAGCCGGTAATGGAAAAATCACACTAAGCAAATGGTTCTTCTAATAACAATAAATTTCCTATAAAATTATGAAGGGCCCAAACCGTTTCCTTGCATCTATTTTGCTATGAATTCTAATTAGAGTGGCAGAGAGGCAGAGAGTGCTGGGTCATCACGCCACAGACAACGAGCGCCTTTTTGATTGATGGCGAGGCGTGGGGTCGGCCTCTCCTCCTCTCCTGCTCTTATCCTCCTCCTCCTCCTCCTCCTCCTCTTCCTCTTAAATTAATGGGCATCTCACCTAGCCCTGATCATAGCCCCCCCTCCCCCCCCGCACCTCCTCGCTGTTCTCATTTCAATTTTGCAGAAGGTGCAGGGGGGCGGCTGGTGGGAGGGATCGATCATTTATCTTGTAATGGCTGGATAATAGATCCATCACGGTAAAACAGCTGCACAAACTCCTATGTTGTCTCTGTCATCAGGCCTTCCCATCTCCTCTTTAAACCATCCTGCCTGTAAGCAGACCCCCCCCCCCCCCCCCGCGTGTCACAGCCATTTAACCAAACAGGCACATCTGTAAAGGTAAATGTCAGGAGGCTGGACGCTGCCACACACTGGAACAATAACCAAATGTTTCCTGCTTCTATAGGCAGCATACTGACACCAGATAAATAGCACTTAGCTTAATGAATGCACGGATTTGCAGTTAAATTGATTCATTAACATTGGATCTGGTAAAACTGTTTTACACACCTGAAGATGTCTGGGAAGCTGTCTGTCTTTAGAAACTAAAGTAAGGATGCAAAAAAGCATTTTAGCAGCTTTGGCACGTCATAGCCTTGGAATTAAAGGCACGATGTGCAATTTTCAGAGAATCCTTGTTACCTCCAACGAGAAGTGCAGTTGTGTTTTTGTGTTTGTCTGTTTGTCAGCAGGACGAAAGGTAAACTACTTAAATGAAGCCTGGAAAGCGGATACGTCGTTTTGTAGTATTTGTGTAAGCTCTCAAATACTTTTTGAATTTCATTTCTATCTGCTACAGAGGCTGAAAAATCTATTATTTAGTAGAAGCGTTCACACTTCTGTTGAATTTACAGAAAAACTTCAGGTTTTAGGGGCTGATTTTAAAATCACCAATCAGAGGTTTTACAGGAAGTTTTTGGCCTCAATGGGTTAACTGAAGCCTGTAACACGGCCAAAGGAAGATCAGATCCAGATTAATAGACGGATACACAAATAGTTTTTTTAGACTTTCATTGATATTGCCAGATAGGGCAGTTCATCCTTGAGTCTAGGGAGTTCCTTAGTTATGACGCTCATCAGAATAGAATGGACTACCTGAATAAATAATGCCTCTGGTCACAGCTGTTATCAGCATGGGGATAAATATACATGTACTGAAAAAGGTCAATGAAATAAATATAGAATACAAACGTTTAAATTATCATAAAGGCATTCACAGCCGTCCACCAAGACCATGCCTTATCTCTTCATGTTAACAAAAGTGAAAAATAATTTCTGTAATTTGTATATATGTAATGAGTTGTCCTGTTGGCCCATGTGGTAACATTCCTCCAAGTTTCATGAAAACCAGGCCAGTACTTATTCTGCTAATCCTGCTGACAAACATATATGATATGTTTGACAATATATATGACAAACATATCAGTTTGAAAATGTAACGCAGTGCAGTTGACATGATTTCCTGTTTAACATTGTCGTCTCCAGCTGCAACCTGAGAAAAACCATCATGACATCATCAGGGTTATTTTCTCAGAGCAACAGAAGTTATGATCAGTTATGATCAGACTGAAGCTTCCCCAGGCTGTGAGCTAAACTCATGACTAGTAAACTGACATTTATGTGACTGACAGATCTGAGATGTTCCCTTTTACATGATGACTCACTGACTCACACAGATTCACTCCCAGCGTATAGAAATTGCAAAAAAAAATGCGACACTGTCAGTCGTTGTTGGAGCTCTAAATGCTACATGGTGCTAGCATCATAAACATGCATGGCTTGAAGCTATTAGGCGTCCACTATGTTTGTGTTTTCTCCATTCATCAGATTGATAGTGCTGCTGTGTGTGATGATAGTGGCCTCTCTCTCCGTCCCCAGCCTCCCGATGTGGGCTCCAACGGGGGAGAAGTCATCTGTCTTCGTTAGCGTCTGGGGCTAAATATGCTATGCATCTGGTACTGGGCTTTCCATCCCCCCTTGGCCTGAGCTGCTTTGTTTTGTTTGTATAATGATAGGTATATGCTATGAATACATAATTACGACAAACTGTGCATGACTCGCACGTCCAAACACAACACGCTCTGCATTCTGTAGCCAACCAACCAACGTCTACATATCTGAAATTGGCATTTAAACACCCTTAGTATTCACTGTGACCTCTTCAAATGAATGTGCTGCCTGCTGACTCCTAATGGGCTGCTGCTGGTGTCTGAGAGTGGCCTAAACACAGAATCTGAGACTCCAACTCATTTGCGGTCCATTTTGGAAAAAAAGAGAAGAAGTTGGCCTTTGAGAAAATTAAGCTGACACTAGCATCAGTGCGAAAATTCCTTCCAAATGGACACTTAACAAGGAGCATCTGAAGATGTGTGGGTTTAAGTGGGTGTTAACAAACCATGGCATTGCCGAATGAGCTGTGGGATGGAGAGCTGGGAGGAGAAACGCTTGACTGGGGCGCCCTCCAGTGGCCTGCTGCCTCCAACAGGAGATATATATATATAAATATATATATATATATATATATATAGCAGGCTGTACTTACTGTGCTTTTGTCTTTCAACAGCTTCTCGATCACTTCGATCAGCTGTTCCTTCTGTTCTGGATCCAGGCTGAAGACGTTAGGGAGAGAGAGAGAGACTGTCAGTTAAAGAATTATTGACAGAACATGAAAACTTGATGAACTTACAAATTAGATTATGTTCCTCTGTGTGCTCAGAATATGAAGCATGTTTACTGTTACTGACTAGTCCTCCTCTCAGCCCACTATATATACACTACTGGTCAAAAGTTTTAGAACACACCAACTTTTCCAGAATTTAATTGAAAATGATGCAGTTTAATGTCTCAGTGTACTCTGAAATTAATGCACATTTGCAACATTTAAAATTCTTCATTGAGCATGATAGTGTTTTGAAAGTAAAAAAAAGATTCAAAATCACATTTTATGTTGGACTAAAGTACTAAAAAAAGACAAAATTACCAAAAAAAAGACACAAAATGACTAAAAAAAGACACCAAAAGAAACAAAATGACCAAAAAAAGACACAAAATGACAAAAAAAGACACCAAAACACTTAAAAAAGACACCAAAAGAAACAAAAGACTTAAAAAACACACAAAAAGACACAAAATGACTTACAAAGACATGAAAAGAATTCAAAAATGGACAAAATAGCCCAAGACTCCATAGAGTTAAGTTGTTAACCCATTTCTTGTTCCCTGAAAAAGGCCTACTTGTATAATTCTGAAATGTACATTATTTTCCAGTTTTGGTTAAGCTTACCTTTTTTTATTTACCTCTGGCAGTTCACCACTTACCTTTGGACCCTTTCAAGCTGTTCATTTGACTTGAACTGCTTGAATTTCAGTAAAAAATGGAAAAATTGGGGTGTTCTAAAACTTTTGACCGGTAGTGTATATACAGTAGTTTATTCTATAGCTACCAGTATAAAGCTTGTAAGGTGCAGCAGCCAAGACATTTCCAATGGTTCTAGTTGGTCCCAGCAGAACTCTTTAACTAATTCTGTTTGAGCTTTTTGGGTGACATTAATGTATTATTTGCTCTACAGAAGCCTTTCCAACTTTGTGAACACAGAAGTCGTAATAATATTGGTCCATTATGTGAAATACAGATATTTTTATTGAAAAAAAACCTTCGAACCTCTCGCCAAACATGTGGATCCAACAAACCTAATGAGAACGCTGCTGTAGTCAACATTAAACTGACATTTGGGACACATCATCATGTTTGTAGTGTTCATGGACCAGAGCTGCAACAAGTCATTTTATGGATACATTTATCTTCAACCATTATGATTATCAGTTCATTGTTTTATGTCTTTTTCAAGTCCAAACGTTAAAACATCTACTCGTAACTCATAACTGACTGTAATCTAAATGTTTGGGGAGTTTAGACTTTTAGTTGGAAAAAAAAACAACAAGCAATATGAATTCATCATCTTTGGTTTTGGGAATATATAGCCAGCACCTTTCACTATTTTCTGACATAAAGATACAAAACCCTTGGTCACTAGTTCCTCCATTTCATTGTGGGGAATTTTAAAAGGTAATATATATATATATATATAGAGAGAGAGAGCCTGAAAATCAGACTAAGAATTCAGACACTAAATAAAATGGTGCTAAACAAATAAAGTTCAGTACATAGTAAGGTCAGCCAGCATGCTGCCTCTACATACAGAACTTTATATCTTTTATTATTTATTTAACCTTGAGTCAGTCCTCATTAGTATTTAGTTTTTATGTAAATGTGTTTTAATGTGTCCAGTCTCGGTGGATGATTGTGATGACCCTTTTAATATCAGGTTTTGCACATGAAAACAAAGACAAATGTATGTACAGTACAGGCCAAAAGTTTGGACACACGCCTTCTCATTCAATGCATTTCCTTTATTTTCATGACTATTTACATTGTAGATTCATCAAAACTATGAATGAACACATATGGAATTATGTACTTAACAAAAAAGTGTGAAATAACTGAAAACATGTCTTATATTCTAGTAAGCAAAGGGTGGTTACTTTGAGGAATCTAAAATACAAGACATGTTTTCAGTTATTTCACACTTTTTTTGTCAAGTACATAATTCCACATGTGTTCATTCATAGTTTTGATGCCTTCAGTGAGAATCTACAATGTAAATAGTCATGAAAATAAAGAAAAACACATTGAATGAGAAGGTGTGTCCAAACTTTTGGCCTGTACTGTATGTATGTATGTAAGACAAAGTGTTCTCTATCTTATTCTAGTACAGGGTGAGAGTTCAGCCCTAGTTTTGTAAAGAACTGCCACCTGATATCAACCATTATATTAGACAGTAACACATCTATTCAAGTTGAGTTTTACTACTTTTCTCATTTACATTCTTTGATGCATGCCAGTCTGAGAAAGACCAGGCTGATAAGAGCCAGATAACTGCAGGGCAAAACCCTTTTTATCAACATTACTCGACATTTACTGTATGAACTGCTCAGGAATGAGGTGGAGAGGAGAGCCAGTGGAGCTAACGAGTGAAGCTAACGAGTGCAGCTAGCAGCCATATCAGCATGTTGTTGCATGTGTACCTGTAGAGCTTCTGGATGGCGTGGGCCGAGGTCTTCCTGACGTAGGGGGACAGGTCGCTGGCAGCCTCCTTGATGGCCAGCATCATGATGGGGACTATGATGGGGACCCGGATACTGGACAGGACCCTCAGCGCGCTGGCTCGGATGAACTGGTTCGGATCCTGCCAGAGATACAGGAGAAAAAATCTGGTTTCAGTGTTTGAAAAAACGTTTTATATGATTAATAATTACTGTATTTGAATCATTTAACAGTAAACTGAGGTCAGCAATCATATGCAACTTTTCCAGTGGAGATTATGAACCACAATAACATTATTATCAGATAAATAACACAAAAAAACAGACATCATCTCCGACACAAGGAGAAAGAGCAAGAAAGACAGTTTTTTACCATGTAACTTACACTACTGGTCAAAAGTTTTAGAACACACCAACTTTTCCAGAATTTAATTGAAAATGATGCAGTTTAATGTCTCAGTGTACTCTGAAATTAATGCACATTTGCAACATTAAAAATTCTTTATTGAGCATGATAGTGTTTTGAAAGTAAAAAAAAGATTCAAAATCACATTTTATGTTGAACTAAAGGACTAAAAAAAGACACAAAATGACCAAAAAAAGACACAAAATGACAAAAAAAGACACCAAAAGACACAAAATGACAAAAAAAAGACACAAAATGACAAAAAAAAAGAAACAAAATGACCAAAAAAAAGACACAAAATGACTTACAAAGACATGAAAAGAATTCAAAAATGGACAAAATAGCCCAAGACTCCATAGAGTTAAGTTGTTAACCCATTTCTTGTTCCCTGAAAAAGGCCTACTTGTATAATTCTGAAATGTACATTATTTTCCAGTTTTGGTTAAGCTTACCTTTTTTTATTTACCTCTGGCAGTTCACCACTTACCTTTGGACCCTTTCAAGCTGTTCATTTGACTTGAACTGCTTGAATTTCAATAAAAAAACTGGAAAAATTGGGGTGTTCTAAAACTTTTGACCAGTAGTGTATAATAAAGACAGAAAGACAGTAGAAGAAGTAGAGATGTTACCTTGAGGGCTCTCTGGAAGGTGCTGATGGAGAGCAGAGCCAGGTCCTGCTGCTCCTCTGCATACCTCACCAGGTAAACATACACAAGCTTCTTAAACTGCAAAGGACAATAAATAAAACAGCTATAAACTGAAGCAGCTGGAAGAATACATTAATGCACACATGGGGACAATCAGAAACCAGCTGTGATCTAAAAGTTCAGCAGGTTTCTGTGGGTGGACGCTCTGCATGTTGTTTATAAAACATAAAAGAAACAAAATTAAACAATAATGAATGAAACAACTGGAAGAGTTGTGTCTTAGTTCAATCTTTCTGTGGGAAATTTGAGTTTATTATTTCAAGAACTGGAAAAAAAGTTGGTATAGAAAGTTTGATATCACTTGTGTTGTTTCAGGTTATGCGTTTTTGTTCCCTTTCAGAAAATTGCCATTGAATTATTTGCCCCGCCGCTTGTGTTTTGGCTTCCACACCTCTTCTTTTCTGGCAGGAAAGCCTGAGATAATATTTGTCCTGCTCTCTGACGGGTCGAACTGGGAGCCAAAGGTTGCTCCGTCTGCTGATTCACTTCTCAGAAGAAGAAAAAGAAGAACTAACAGCCTCCAAGGTTCATAAATAATAGAAGTGGAATAAAGGTGCTTATTAGAAATGATGATTTACTTCAGGAACTCTTTATAATTTCATTGAAGGGCTGGTTCCAGGTGGAGGTCAGGGGTAAGGTTAAATCTCAGGTAGAGTTTAATTAGTAATCAGCAGCATGCTCTCTAATGTAGAGAGTATTGACCTGCAGCACAGTTCTCCATCATCGTTCTGCTCATTACTGCTGGAATTAACGGCATTACTCACTATAAAAGGAGACACAACCCATCTGCCCACAAGGATCTGCTTCCTCTGACCACAAAGCTCATGACTGATTTCATTTTGAACCTCTAAGTCGGCGCTTAACCCATTGCCGCCTAAAACTTCCTGTAAAACCTCTGGGCGATTTTAAAATAAGCTTTTAAAATCCTGTAAAAAATAAGTTTTTCTGGAAATTCAACAGAAGTGTCAACTCTTCTACTAAATAATAGATTTTTCAGCCTCTGTAGCAGATAGAAATGAAATTCAAAAAGTATTTGAGAGCTTATACAAATACTACAAAACGACGTATCCGCTTTCCAGGCTTCAATGGGTTAATGGCTCTACAACTGGCTCAGCATCAAACTTCAATATATTCATCATTTATTTTCTCTTATTGTCACTTTAACAAAGCATTCACAAGTGTTCCTTAACATGCAAAACACACACAATCGCGTACGACATGTGGTTTTAGAATAAAGTGCAGCAATGATTAAAGCAAATAAAGCGTATTGATATTAAATCACGCAACACTGTCATGTTTTTGTGCTATTTTTCAATGAGCGGGGATCAATGGAAGCTCACAGTAAAGGGATGAGGGTGGGAACCAGAAACAAGAACCACTTCTAGTGAGATATACTTCACTTTAACCCATTGAGGCCTAAAACTTCCTGTAAAACCTCTGGGTGATTTTAAAATAAGCCCCTAAAACCTGAAGTTTTTCTGTAAATTCAACAGAAGTGTCAACTCTTCTACTAAATAATAGATTTTTCAGCCTCTGTAGCAGATAGAAATGAAATTCATAAAGTATTTGAGAGCTTATACAAATACTACAAAACGACGTAAACGCTTTCCAGGCTTCAATGGGTTAAAGAGGCTTTACAACGGGCTCAGCATCAAACTTCAATGTATTTATAATTTATTTTCTCTTATTCTCACTTTAACAAAGCATTCACAAGTGTTCCATGACATGCAAAACACTCACGATAGCATACGACATGTGGTTTTAGAATAAAGTGCAGCAATGATTAAAGCAAATAAAGCACATTGATATTAAATCACGCAACTCTGTCATGTTTTTGTGCTATTTTTCAATGAGTGGAGATCAATGGAGGCTGACAGTGACGAGCAGAAAGAGATGAGGGTGGGAACAGAAACAAGAACCATTCTAGTGAGATTTACTGTAGGTGAGTAAAGTGTGAGGAGGAAAGCGAGCGAGGAGAGAGGAACTTGCAGTATCTCAGCAGCTGGTGTGTAGAGGAGGAGAGAGGAGACGTGACCGTGGGCTCTCTGCTCCCAATTACCTCCTCCCACCTCCTCCACCTGCTCCTCCTCCCCGCCTGGAGCTGCTCCGGCTGCATGCCGGGCTGCCGGCCCCCCGCTCACATGCTGCCCCTCACCATACCTGATTATTCTGCTGCTGCTAATCAATATTCACAGGCTCTGGGCATGGGATCTCCTCTAGAGCTGCTGCTTAGTGCTCCTCATTCACTGGGAGCGGCTCCTTCACAATAAAGGCTGCCAGGAGTTAGTGTGTGAGGACTAACACACACACACACACATCCAGAGTGTCTTACAGGATGTTTATGCTGCTAATAATGCATGAACTAAAGAAATAAGACTAGTGGTGCTATTACTGATGGATAAGGGAACATGCTTTGAAAAATGATGACTGTCTGATGAAAAAAAACTAGTCAATCCTACATTAAAGATAAAAAAAAGAACATGCTGCCTGACTGTATTCAGAAAATGTTCAATCTAAGACAAAGCCGTTATAATTTCAGAGGGGTGTGTATATTTATAAAGTTAAAAACCAGAACCAACACCAAATCACCATGCACCACAGTAACAGCTGTTAATTTATGGATCAAACTGGAGAAAGACTTGAAAACTTGCAATACCATTAACTTATTAAAAAAATTACTTAAAAATAGGATGATTAATTTATATAAGTTAGAGTAATGAGTAATAAGCTTCTTTCTTTTCTCTCTTTTGTGACTGCTTATTTCTTTTGTTGATGAATAACAGATTGTACATTTCTAATTTTTAAATTTACTTGAGTTGTAACAGGGTAATAAGGCGTAATAAGCTGCTTCAGCCTTTTCGCTCCAAATGTCTATTATCAATTTTCTCTCTCTGTTTACATGTTGTTTACTTTGATCAATGTTTTTTTTTTTTTCTGGTTTGTTTTGATGACATGTATTGACCGAAATAAACAGATACGAAACAAAACGAAACGAAACGAAACGAAAAAAAGAATAATTAAATCCAGTATCAGAAGCCATTTCTTAACCCATAAGAACCCAGAGCCAGTAATCCTTAAAAAGGAAAATTATGGGGGATGTACCATAGACCAAGTGGACCTTATGATGATATATCTTATTTTTAAATGAATACACTAGACACATTTTCTGCTTACAGAAACACAAATTTGCCTTTTTCTTTGCATCTCCACCACATATATCAAAAGTGTGACTTCAATAGTGCTGTTAGACAACAAATTCCATTTCAGATTTGTTTTTAAGTAACAAAATAATAATAAATCGAGAATAAATAAATCTAAATAACACTGCCTTAGTGGACTGCTTCTCAACAAGCTACTGTAGCTGTAGAACACTAAAAAACACACTTATGTACTTGAGAAAACATACATGAACATTACTAGAACATTAAAATGTTTGTGACACCGTGTCACCATAGGTTCCTATGGGTTAAACACTGAGCTTCTATTCTGTGTTAAGCGCTGGCTGTTTTTTTGTGGTTTATAAGATTTTAAAAATGTTCAGCTTTGGGTAAAATGCAACAAATGTTTTGGTGCACACAGCCTCATACTGCATGGCACGGCTCTGTTCAACCTGACTGACTCTTTTGTTAGAAAGGTGATTGCATGTTTTGGTAGCACCTTGGTGGAGGTTTGCAGGTGAGCTGAGCCGACAATAAAGGTGGTCACTAACACTGGTGAGCTCTGATTGGTCAGAGTCAGATCTCACTAGAGTGACATGGGACATCATGCACAAATATGACTTTTTTTTTAAATAGCCATAAAGCTACCATACATAGCAACCACAATCATTTTATTCACTGGACCCAAGTTAATAAAAGACAGAAGAACCAAACTGTAAACTACACCATCCAGCTGACAAAGTTGTTCATTGTGATCAATAACTGTTGATCAGCTGAGGATCCTGACTACACTGAGGGGGTAAAAACCATCTTTCACCTGAAAACCAAACAGAGAAAAGGCCCTGGTACCAAAAGTATCACATTTATTTTAGGTAAAAGTACTTTTACTTGAGTATAATATTCCAACATTTTTTCCATCACTGGTGGAACTCTTGATTGCTTTTTCTTTGGTTGCTTTTTTACTTTTTCTCTTTTTGGATATGTTCTTCTGTTTTGTTTTTGTTTTACTTTTTGTCTTGACTTGATTTTTCTGTAGCAGCCAAGATATGAAATGGTAAGAGGGAAGAAGTTAGAAAATGTTCAACATCAAGAGAGAAGACTTCAGGGAGTGAAGGAGCAAAGAAAAGCTGTTAAAGTGGGGAGAGCTGATCGGGAATCTATATGACAACATATTGAATAAAAACAATAAAGATAATGTTCAGAGTGACCTGATATATTCAGTCTAGCATTATTTTAAAAGCTATTTTTAGTTCTATAGATGTGGAAAGCTTAGGCCAACTTTTTATAGCAGTAGCAGAAGTATATATAGTGTCAAATTTCTGCTAATACTCTATTGATTCATTGATTCATTTCTGTCATGTTTTAAAATGAACCCCTATATTTATGTTTCCTTTTTTAAAATATAATAATTCTGATGAATTTGTTTAACTTTTTCTTTACTTTTATTACTATTTTATTTTATTGTTTTACTGTTTTTAGTAATTTATTGTTTTCATTGTTTTTATTTATACCTATTTTTGTATGATGTATTCTATTTTAATAACTGTACAGCACTTTGGTCAACTGAGGTTGTTTTTAAATGTCTATAAATAAACTTTGACTTGACTTGACTTTAGTAAAAACCGATGGGAAGCTGTACCAGTTTGTTGATATCATATTTGAACAATACATGTGAATCTCTGTGTTAATATGACTGGTGCAGACAGTGGAACATATGATTGGTAAATCAATTAGATAACCTCATGTTTATCTTTGTTTCATTACTCTTATGTGACCATTTCTTTTAAGCTTATCTCTTTGACTTTGCCAAAAAATCAATTATGGTGTCTTTGATGTGAAGCCAACCCACATGAGCTGCTATTGTTCTGAATGAGGAAGTTCCTCTGCAGCATCATACACAGTACCCACTCACATGCCAGGTCACATGAGAACATAATGATGATGGTTTTGTGATGCATTTCTTAATAGAGTCATACCTCGATGTTCTTACTGGCAACGTTCTTCACAACAGCAGGAAACAGCTCTGAGGCATTTTTCCCTTTGGCAATCAGCTGAAAACAGATCAAACAATAAAATAACTATTTTATCCACCTGATGTTTAACACAATAACACACAACAATGCAGTTATAACAGTGAATGTGAATTCCCACCATGCACTCACAACAACATTTTTTAGAAACACTGTCTGTTCTTTTCAACCTGTTTTCTTATATAACCAAATTGTCAGATGTGATCAGGTTCATTCTTATGTAACAATATATAATAATGTCTACAATGTTTAATTGTTGACAAAATGACCAAAAAAGACACAAAATGACCAAAAAAGACACAAAATGACCAAAAATAGACACAAAATGACCAAAAAAGGCACAAATTGACCACACAATTATAAAAAAAAGACACAAAATGACCAAAAAGAGACACAAAATGACAAAAAAAGAGACACAAAATGACCAAAAAAAAGACACAAAATGACAAAAAATAGACACAAAATGACAAAAAAGGCACAAATTGACCACACAATTATAAAAAAAGACACAAAATGACCAAAAAAGACACAAAATGACCAAAAATAGACACAAAATGACCAAAAAAGGCACAAATTGACCACACAATTATAAAAAAAAGACACAAAATGACCAAAAAAGACACAAAATGACCAAAAAAAGACACAAAATGACCAAAAATAGACACAAAATGACCAAAAAAGGCACAAATTGACCACAAAATGATAATAAAGACACAAAATGACTAAAAAAGGCAGCTTAAAGAGAACAGTTATTTATCGTGCTATCAGTTATTGGAATAATTGCCCACTGAATATACGTGAACTGAATAGTAAAGTATCTTTTAATTATTACTTGAGAATGCACTATTTAAATATGTGAGTAGTGAATTAACATATTTACTGTATGAAAGTGAGAATTAATGTAATAGATATGAATGTAATAACTTATTCTGAATGATTTCTGATGACGTATATAATAATAATGTCTACAATGTTTAATTGTGAAGTGATTTTTGTTTTGTCTTGTGGACCCCAGGAAGACTAGCTCCTCCCACTTTTGGTGACAGCTAATGGCGATCTTTTTAACAATAAACAATAAACAATTAACTCACCCCAACAACTCTTTTCATGGCCTCCAGTTTGAGCGACTCCTTGTTGCTCTCCAGCATCTCTTTCAGGTCTTCATTCCTGAAAGAAAACAGAAAATAAAGTAACTTGTACATACACTACTGGTCAAAAGTTTTAGAACACACCAACTTTTCCAGAATTTAATTGAAAATGATGCAGTTTAATGTCTCAGTGTACTCTGAAATTAATGCACATTTGCAACATTTAAAATTCTTTATTGAGCATGATAGTGTTTTGAAAGTAAAAAAAAGATTCAAAATCACATTTTATGTTGGACTAAAGGACTAAAAAAAGACACAAAATGACTAAAAAAAAGACACAAAATGACCAAAAAAAAGACACAAAACGACCAAAAAAAAGACACAAAATGACTAAAAAAAAGGCAAAAAAAGACACAAAATGACTAAAAAAAGACACAAAATGACTTACAAAGACATGAAAAGAATTCAAAAATGGACAAAATAGCCCAAGACTCCATAGAGTTAAGTTGTTAACCCATTTCTTGTTTCCTGAAAAAGGCCTACTTGTATAATTCTGAAATGTACATTATTTTCCAGTTTTGGTTAAGCTTACCTTTTTTTATTTACCTCTGGCAGTTCACCACTTACCTTTGGACCCTTTCAAGCTGTTCATTTGACTTGAACTGCTTGAATTTCAATAAAAAACTGGAAAAGTTGGTGTGTTCTAAAACTTTTGAATGGTAGTGTATATATTTTGGTCAACATTACAGAGAATGCACAGGAAGCTCTGCTGAGATGACCCAACTAATCCGTTTCAAGGGTTAAAGCTTGACCAAAGGTAGTGTGAAAGCTGAATGAACACAACATCTGTGTCAGCTCCACAGATTACAAGGTGCAAATGCAAAGAGACACACTTCCTCCTATAGATCCTGGACATTATTTCACCTATAGGAGCCAACAATGCACCCAAACAAACTGCAAGAATGTCATCTTTACCAGTGCAACAGCAGCATCACACCACTTTCTGCTAGAATTCCTGCACTCAAACCAAATGACAACGCTCATTCCTCAGCTAATGCTGACACACACTTTGTTATTGTGCAACTACACAGGTTGTTTGTTTTCACACAGAGGTTTTAAACACTGAAGGAGGTTTAACCAGATGGAAAAAGATGTGGGATAGATAGTTCATCTTTCTGGGAATTAAATGGAAAAATGCATTTTCTTCTTTCCCCCCGTCTAAAATATCTCAACAACTATTGTAGGAATATGTGGTGAAGTTTTGTAGAGAGATTCATGGTCTTCGGAGGATAAACCCCAATAACAAATAACTTTGAGTCCTAAAGTAGACGCTAAGCTATCAGCTAACTCTAGGTAGCTAGTTTTATTAGTAAGGTGTATCAATTCAAAATGAACAGCCAACTCCTGATAGAGTCTTTCAGGACAACCAAATAAACTAAAAGCATCAAAATGTGTTGTCAGTGCATTAACAAGACCAAAGACCAAAATGATCCAATTGTCTTAAATTTAATATCATGTGATGATTTAAGATTAAATCTTCTAATCTTGTGGGGACACATGGATGAATGAAAAGGCCACACCATGAGCCATCTTTTTAAATAACAAATGTATTGTATTTTTCTTTGATTGTATTATACTTTTTGAGATAAAACAATTAAAATGATTGGCGACTATAATAAACCTTTTGAGTAAATTCATTTTAAAGTTTGCTATATCTAAATATATATACACTACCGGTCAAAAGTTTTAGAACACACCAACTTTTCCAGAATTTAATTGAAAATGATGCAGTTTAATGTCTCAGTGTACTCTGAAATTAATGCACATTTGCAACATTTAAAATTCTTGATTGAGCATGATAGTGTTTTGAAAGTAAAAAAAAGATTCAAAATCACATTTTATGTTGGACTAAAGGACTAAAAAAAGACACAAAATGACAAAAAAAAGACACAAAATGACCAAAAAGACACAAAAAGACACAAAATGACTTACAAAGACATGAAAAGAATTAAAAAATGGACAAAATAGCCCAAGACTCCATAGAGTTAAGTTGTTAACCCATTTCTTGCTCCCTGAAAAAGGCCTACTTGTATAATTCTGAAATGTACATTATTTTCCAGTTTTGGTTAAGCTTACCTTTTTTTATTTACCTCTGGCAGTTCACCACTTACCTTTGGACCCTTTCAAGCTGTTCATTTGACTTGAACTGCTTGAATTTCAATAAAAAACTGGAAAAATTGGGGTGTTCTAAAACTTTTGACCGGTAGTGTATATACATTTTAAACCATAGTCACTTAGGAGACATTGTTTTCTTCAGGTTTTGTTTTGAAAGAAACACAAAGTGAGTTTCCACCATCCAACAAAGCTGAACTAAAACTTGTGCTAAAGAAGTAAAAGAGGCAGTTCAGGGTGAGTGTCTTCCTCAGCATGCTGAGGCTGGTTTGACTACAGTACCCGGCTTTCTGCGCCTCCTTGGGGCTACTCCTGCTGAGTGTGAGGGCCTGCTCCTCCTGACTCAGCTCCGTCTTCAGAGTGAGCTGTAGGTTCTCAGCAGACACCAGCGCCGTCCTCATGGCTCCCACCGCCTCCGAGCGCAGAGCAGAGAAACCAACATCCATCCCGGCTTCCTCCCAGCTGTCCAACACTATCACAGCTCCTGGTGTGTGTGTGTGTGTGTGTGAGTGCTAGCCGTCTACAGAATAGAGTCACACACCAAACAAAGTGTGTTTGGAGTAGCTGGAGAGTGAAACGGAGCTGTGGTAATTACTTTCCTCCAGGCTGTGTGCCCTGTTCTCCTGGCTTTATTTACAGTTGTCTCCTCAACTCGCTCTTCTTCATAACTGTCAAAGAGAAAAGCAGCAGCAGCTCCACTGGCCTGGTGCCTGTCATTCATCCACTGCTCCTTCCTCTTCTCTGGGTTAAAACAGTCACAAGATGCCCCGTCACCTCCTCCAATGGCAGCTCACACTCATGCTGGAGGGTAGTGCCTACTCATTCTCTTCTTCTTCTTCTTCTGCTGCTGCTGCCGTCCATGTTTCTTCAGTTATGCTCCTCTCTTGTTCAGTCCTCTCTTCTCATTCATGTAGATTTTCCTCTGGAGACTCTACTAGCTATCTACCTGCTTCTGTGTGTGAATGTGGCTGTGTCTGTGTGTGACCGTGGTCACTTCCCTCTAGGGGAGAAAGGAGGGCCTTATCTGCTCTGGTGGGTAAACACTCTGCTGCTTTCAACACCTCCACCGCACAATAATCCACTTTAGCCCGACACCGCCGAGAGCACATAGAGCACAGAGCCAACAGGACAGGCCCACATCAGAGATAACAGCACCAGGCTGAATGTCAGGAAATACCCTGCAAGATGGGAATGCTGCACAAGGATTTTCCTCCAAACTCTTTCAGAGAAAATGACTGATTCAAGCAAACCCCAGTCACTTTCAAAAGCTCATGTAGATTTCACACAATCAACATCTTCATGTGTCTAAAATAAGTCGCCGTTGCATGAAGTAATACTTCCTTTTTTCTATGGTTTCCAAGTTTACATTTACATTTACATTTAGTCATTTAGCAGACGCTTTTATCCAAAGCGACTTACAGGAAGAGTAAAAAGCAAACAATCAAGGTATAGTGCAATAAGAGCTAGTTCAAAATTGTAATCACTGAATTGGAAACACTACGGTGCAAAAAAGTGCAAACCCTTTTTAAAGCACGCACCAGAATATCCATAGCAAACAGGAGTGCATCACACTCAGTCTCACCACATCAGAAAGCTAAATATCTGCATCACTTTGGGCTGATTATGAGCTTTTCTCCCCATCAGTGCTGAGATTTATTATAATAATATAATTTACCCATGGCAGTTTCCTAATGAATATCTATCACTAATGTGCCACTTGTGTATCCATCTTACTTAAAGGGCCATGATGTTATATGTGAACACAAAACACATTTGATTTGATGGTAATTATTTCAGCTTAGGGTCTACAGGAAGTCTACCTTACTGTCATAGGACGATCCACAGAGAAACAACCACAACCTACTGCTGTTATTCATATTAACTTCACTCTTATTCAACACGTCAGTCTTTAGATCTTCATCCTCCAAGATTTCTGACATGCAGAGGTCAATTTATTGTTCAATTTAGGGACCAAATGATGGATAAATACCTTTTCCCATCTGGCAAAGGACTCCATCTCTGTAAAATGCTTCAAAAGATGTCTCAAAGCTCATTTAACTGCTGTTTTGAAATACTAATTCACACAAATACACTTTTTTAACATGTTCATTTTTGTTTTTGTTATTGTCATTATAACTTGTTGATGTTATACATGTGTTTTTTCTATTATCAGTTTATTTATTTCTAATAACTATGAAATTTTAGGTGGAGGCTTTAAATAAATAAGCCCATCTGGGTTTTCTGCCTCCCCCTGCACTTTACATTACATGTTATCTTTGTCATTTTATGTAATTCTAACTGTGCAAATAAATAAAACCTAAAAAAAAAACCTAACCTAACTTACATTTTTATTTTTTTCACATCCTCACCGACTCACCCGATCATTCCTGGGACAACTTCAAACTTTATTACTGACTTTAAACTCTATTATGCTTCCAGAATAGTATTGATGACTGTCAGTCTTAGCTGATGGCATCTTCCATCAATAAAAACTCTATTTCAGCTCTTGAATTTCAAAGCAATTTTAGGTTTTGAAGATTAACATAAGAATTATCTGGCTATTAGCTAGCTCAGTTTATCTGGTGTGAGACATCCGGGGCCAAATAATCATAATTTATTTGACTTAAAACTCATGAAATGAAACTCTGCGTAATATAGTTGTGGACAGTATTCCTTTATTCATTCAGAAGTGAATGAATGTAGGAATGCAGTCACATTTTTCCTAAATCAATTTAAAGAAAGAGCTCAGCTTTATGACCCATTTTTAAATCCACACATCGTACAGAAATAGAAACAAATATCCACCAGACCAATTTCCTTTCCAATTATTCTCTGTAGCAGACAAAACTATCCAAACAATCTTTCCTCTTTAAGACTAAATATCCACGTTGGTTTTAAAGTTGTGATTGAACACTCGTACGTCTTGACCTTGAAAGCAGCAGAAGACAAAACAAACAGCCTCTTGATAAGTTAACTAGCAGATATAGTGTGCAGACAGAAGCACATGTACACAATAAAACTCAGACTTTCTAAAGCGTAGGCACCCAGATGAAACGGTGAAAACCAAAAACCATGCTTGTTCATGTCAGAATAGGAATAACTCACACAGTTCTCCCAATAACAGGGGGGTCAAATAAATGTAGCTGTGGTTTGACTGAGCAGGCCAAGAAGTCTGGGAAAATATGCACGTTCTTGTTAAAATATCTGGATCCACCTCTCTACAAGTTTACCAAATGGAAGGTTTGAGAGCAGCACAAAAAGTCTGACAGAAAAAGGATTGTGAATAAGGTAAATACATGCATTGTGCATGACTACTGTAGAGTGTTTTTTAGCTAATCACACCATGATAATGGCAAAGGGGAAATTTTGCATTTTTCAATCCATTCATTCATTCATTTTTTAGTTTAGAGTTTAGTACACAGTCTGAGATGCATCAAGCTTGAGTGAAAGCACTGTTATCATATAAAAGTTGAAACCATGTCATGCTATGTTGTCAGGAAGTGGGCTAAATAACGCTGCAAAGTGAAAATGGTAGATTTTTTAAAAAATGTTTTCAATTCTATGAAGCATGGGCCCCTCTATTATCTTATTTTGAGAAACTTACAGCCCTCCCACAAGATTAAAAATTAAAAGAAGGCAAATAACCTATTTGTAATGTCTTGATGTCCACTTTTTATATTTTTTTATGTATGTATGTGTATGTATATATATGTGTGTATATGTATGTGTGTATATGTATGTGTGTATGTATATGTATATATATATATTTTTTTTTCATTTTAGTTTAACTTTATTTAGATCAATATTAGATTTATTTTGTATTACAATATTATTTTAACCTTGTATATATTTTCATGCCTGTAACTTTTTTTTTTTTTTTTTGTATAACATTTGAGGTGTACTTCTCACTCACAAGTTTATTTTCATTATCTAATTTTTTTATTTATTTTCCATATTGACAGCATGATGGGGATGGGTGGGGGGGGGGAGAAAATAAGAAAAATTATGTATGTTGAATATCTGTGATCAATACTCATTTCTTCAAATAAAAACATGTTTAAAAAAAAATGTTTTGAATGGCCTGGAGTCCCTTAACAGTATTGGAACATCATACATTGTGTTGTGTTAGCAGAGCTAAGGATGGTAAGTGAAGAGTTAAAATCAGAAAATGTCCCTCTATCTATAATTGTAAATGGCCTGAGAGCCAGAAGGCTTGGATAGGACATTAAGTAATAGACCAACATAATCAACTTATCAGCCTCTTTTGAACATAAAGTTAAAGATCCGAAATACTAACTTTGAATGCAGCTCAACTCCAACTGCTAATATAACAAATCCATACAACCAAACCACTCCGCCACAGTGAAATCTGTCTTTAGTCACAGATAATAAATGAGTCACATGTCTCTATAACCTAGAGCTCTCAGGCCTGTAGAACTAGAGAACATTGCAGGAATGCTGCTGCGCTCCTCACATGTGACAAACATTCAGGAATTTCAAACAACAAAACCGTTATTTTATTTTAGCGGAACAAGACCTCCATCTAAAACTACTGAAACTTGAAGCTTTAATGAACAAATATGCCACATAAATATAACTGGGAAGCACAAAGCTTGTGAGATAGAGATTATACAGGACCTGTTTAAAATGTACAGGGTTGGGATTGTTAATTGTGTCTGACAGACAAACAGAAGCATCATTCATGTCCCTGGTTTCATTCTGCTCTTCCCAACGAGGCCTAGAAACATATGACCAGCGCTGCCTAGCTGCTAGATGGTCATGTGAGACAGCTTAGAGCTTCTATTTAGCATACTTGGCAAAATATAACAATTTGGCATCAAAATGACACTCATAATGGGCAATATCCTGTTACAGAGAATAATCAGAATAATCAGAAGCTGCAGTTTAAGCTCACACAAAAGTTTGCCAGATTTTATTAAATGTTTTAACATATTTACAGTTTGAATTAAGCCTAAATATTCTGCTAAAATCTGCACATGTGGAGCTGGTGTGGATCTTCTCAGCTACCCAAAGAGCATCACACCAAAGCAGTTTACCACTGATTTCTACCAGAAATTACAAAAAGCACAGGATGGTTAGAGTGATGATTGGCTGCCCTCTAGTGGAACGTTTCTGAGCTGAAACTCAAAAACATGCTGACAATCCACTTTCAGTTTTATGCAAGTGAAAGGCTTATTAAACAAGTGACAAGCTAGTGTAGAATAGTAATAGTGATGTAAAGTTAATATAGAGAATGCTTAACTTCTTATCAAAGGGATTTCTACAGCATGTGATATTGTTTGTTTTATTGTTGATTTTATGTACAGCACTTTGGAGACGTTTGTGTTGTTTAAATGTGCTATACAAATAAAGGGGGATTGGGATAGTTTGAGCTGAACCAGCATTTGGACAACATGGCTATATCAGATATTAATTTGGTGTGTTTGGTGCAAAGAGTCTTATGTGACAACAAATTCTAGCACCCTTATTTTGAATATGTACATTTGGAGAAAATGCTTGTTGATCCTCTATATAAAAGCCTCTAACACACACCTCTAAGCTTCCTTTAAAATTAAATTCAGCTATCAAATAGCCATAAAAAAAATCCCCTCTCTTACCTGAGCATGGACAAGACTTAACGGTCAGTCTTCTCACACGTTGTGGAAGGAATCAGAATTAATCTAATTAATCCATGTATAATATATGATACTGATTAACATAAACAAACCACTGGTCACAAGTAGAAACCTGGCTGTAGCTCTATAACAGCATTATGTACATGACACTGCTCAACAGGTTCATAGCACTTCAGTGTCATTAACAGCAGTCAGCACAGTCAGTATGCTGGAGATAAACACCCTCAGGCATTATAAAGCATGTTTATATGCTGTTAGTCCTCCACCTGCAGGCTGAGGTGTATGTAATTATTTCCAGATGGTACGTACAGACATGATAGAAGGTAGAGTTTTGGAAATTGATTGTTTTCAGGTTTTGGGGTACAAATTTAATGTGATTGTCAGTATGTGGATTTTCACAAATTTCTCTGAGATATTAAAATAAAGAGTATGCTAAGTAACAAGCTCAGTCATTAATAATGGACGGCCCAACACCTGATTTCCCCAAAATAGGTGACACTTCATTTGTGCTCGTTAATACTGTACAGAAAGGTGGAGGCCATTCAGTCTGAAGTGTTATATCAGCAAACTGAAGAAAATCACTACTACTATTTAGAAGACGCATCAGTCATTGTTGGATAGATCAGGTTGAACCTTTCTCAACGTCACTTCTTTGCATGTTCTTTATTGGGCTTATTGGGCAAGACACCAGTTTCTCCACCAAAATTCATAAATCATTGGAAAATACTACTACAATCCTCCATCTTGCCCTCTTTTCCAGTCAAATTTAAACTGAACAGCAAGACAAATATTAATGCTTTTGATCCTGTGGACTCCTGAACATGTCAGGGGTTTTCTTGAGTCATTTCTTGGTGAATTAACTCTTAAATAACCACAGTTTTTACAGATCAAAAGAAAATTTGACTCACGCTCATGCATTCCATCATCTGTTCCTCCTAAATATTTTTTACCCTGCATACCTCAACGGAGGAAAAAATACCAGTTCTTAACTGTGCAGTATTTTGGCTTGAAGTGAAAGAAGATATAACCAATGGTGGAATGTAACTTGAGTATTTCCAGTTTATACTACTTTATACTTCTACTTCACAACATCCCAGAAACAAATATTTATCTTTTTACTACACTGAATCTTCTCAATGGTTTTAGTGACTCTGCAGATTTAGATTATTAAAGGATTAAAGGCCAATGGCACCTAAATTAAGAGAAGCAATGTGTTATTTTCATGCCTCAAGAAAGTTTGAGCTCTCCCGCAAAACCAGAACCCACATTAGTCAGTCTCTTAACTTGTGATGCCTTTAAGTATAATGTCAATAGATGAAGAACAGGACACTGATTCTGTAGACCCACAAACAGAAAGAGAAAATATTTCCATGTACTCAGAACATTCCCCCGGGTGTTCTCAGTGTCATCTATCACATCTTTCATAATTCATTGTCTATGGAGCATTGCAATACTTTATATAGAGCTTTCCCTCATATTATATGGCTGAGGTGCAGCAGCCAAGCTGTACTGACCTCCTGAGCCACATAAATGTAAATCAGTGTGGATAGCATCAAAGCTAAATTAGTTCTCCCAGAGCAAGTGGTTGAAGTTGGTTCCCATTGGACATCTTTCCCAAGTTTTGGGGGGTTGTTTAATCATTATCCACTCTAGCTTTTCCAAATTCTGTACACAGATTTGGCAATAATGTTGGTCAGAAATGATGTGAAGTTTTTAATATTAAAAATATCAAATTTTCTTTGGGGAGGACCATCAAACTCCCCAAATACGTAGAGAAAACACTGTGATACATAATGACATCACAAATTTAAGTCTGAGCACACTGGTTTATAGATTTGTTTACATGTTGGCTGATATTTTTGGACTGGGTTAGACCATAGGAATAACATGCAGGGACTGCTGTTCTCCTTATATATATATACACACACACACATATATATATATGATAAATTCAACTGATAAATTATGATTATGGTCTGGAATTAAGTTACCCAGTTGTCAAAACTAACTCCACCTTTACAAGCTGCAACATTAATAAAGTGATGGACACTAATGCATCAGTAGTTATAATCGACTAAGGTGTAAGTTGAATACTTTTACTTTGTTTGTTTTTTAAGCTTGTGTACTTTGACCTAAGTACGTAGTATTTTGAATACAGGCCTTTTAATTGACACAAAGTATTTTTAATCTGTAGTTTTGCTCCTTCTTCCACCTCTGGATATAACCCATATAACCTCTGGATATAACCCATATAACCTCTGGATATAACCCATATAACCTCTGGATATAACCCATATAACCTCTGGATATAACCCATATAACCTCTGGATATAACCCATATAACCTCTGGATATAACCCATATAACCTCTGGATATAACCCATATAACCTCTGGATATAACCCATATAACCTCTGGATATAACCCATATAACCTCTGGATATAACCCATATAACCCATATAACCCATATAACCTCTGGATATAACCCATATAACCTCTGGATATAACCCATATAACCCATATAACCTCTGGATATAACCCATATAACCTCTGGATATAACCCATATAACCCATATAACCTCTGGATATAACCCATATAACCCATATAACCCATATAACCTCTGGATATAACCCATATAACCTCTGGATATAACCCATATAACCCATATAACCTCTGGATATAACCCATATAACCCATATAACCCATATAACCTCTGGATATAACCCATATAACCTCTGGATATAACCCATATAACCCATATAACCTCTGGATATAACCCATATAACCCATATAACCCATATAACCTCTGGATATAACCCATATAACCCATATAACCTCTGGATATAACCCATATAACCCATATAACCCATATAACCTCTGGATATAACCCATATAACCCATATAACCTCTGGATATAACCCATATAACCCATATAACCTCTGGATATAACCCATATAACCCATATAACCCATATAACCTCTGGATATAACCCATATAACCCATATAACCTCTGGATATAACCCATATAACCCATATAACCCATATAACCTCTGGATATAACCCATATAACCCATATAACCCATATAACCTCTGTAGGCCTCTAGTTAAACTTAAACTGGATGCTGCAGCTGCATAAAGCTGCTCTGCTTTGCGGCTTTAGCACAACAAGCGACAGTTATACACAGAGGAAACATGTAATAACAACAGTAAGTGTCAAAAACACCAGCAAAAGTGGTCTAAACTCTATAAAACAGGTCATTTAGACAGTTGCCAAGCAGCTAACAGAGAGTGGTCATCACCTAGCTTCTTCATGCTTCTCTTAAAGTCAGCTAAACTACAAGTTAGCCGCACAAAGTTCACCCAAACCACCCAACTTGACCACAAATTAACAATACTGAGAGTAAAAGGTGCTCATGCTAAGCTAGCTTACTTTTTAAAGTCAGCGCTGAAGAGTCCGAAGGCAGCCCCGGAGCTGGAGGAGGTGGAGGAGCTCTCCTGCCCCGCTTCCACCGCAGCCTCCGCTCCTCCCTGCTCATTGTACGATAAGATCGCCGTCGACATTGCTCAACGTTTCAACAAAGTGCTGCGATAAGTTACGGTATGTTTGGCTCCGCTTCCGGCCTTTTAAACTGCACATAAACGTGATGAAAGTAGGGCAAAAAGTTCCTGCAACGCCGAACTTCTCCGAGATTTAACCCAACTTTTTACACGCAAGTAGCGGAAGTGTGAGTTGGACAAGTTGGTGTCACATGACAGGGCTTCAGGCTCGGACTCACATAGATATAGAACACCTAGAACAAACTTCCCGCTAAATCACACAGAGCCACTAACGGTCGGTTAGATTAGAATTCTAGATCTATGTTCGCCACGCCCTCCGAGCCTTACTGTTGCTAGGCAACAACGGCACCATAGTTTTTTATCAGAGTAGGAGAAAGTGAATATTTTGCGTATTCGTCTAACGTTTTGGGTGATTTTTAAGTCAGTCAACAAAAATATAGATAATAATAATAATAATTTAAAAATACTTAAGTAAAAGGAAGTTTAAGTATCAAAATAAACTTAAAATAACAAAAAAGTACTCTTTTTTTTTAGCATAATGTTTATTGTTTGAATAAAGTTCCTGCAACGCCGAACTTCTCCGAGATTTAACCCAAGTTGGTGTCACATGACAGGGCTTCCGGCTCGGACTCACATAGATATAGAACACCTAGAACAAACTTCCCGCTAAATCACACAGAGCCAATAACGGTCGGTTAGATTAGAATTCTAGATCTATGTTCGCCACGCCCTCCGAGCCTTAATGTTGCTAGGTAACAACGGCGCCATAGTTTTATCAGAGTAGGAGAAAGTGAATATTTTGCGTATTCGTCTAACGTTTTGGGTGATTTTTTTAAACGTAAAATAACCAAAACGCTGCTCTTTTCCGGTATTAGTCAAGTGAAGTCAGTCAACAAAAATATAGATAATAATAATAATAATAATAATTTAAAAATACTTAAGTAAAAGGAAGTTTAAGTATCAAAATAAACTTAAAATAACAAAAAAGTAGTAAAGTTGTACTTTTACTTCAGTAAGTTTTGAAAGCAGGACTTTTACTTTTAGTGGAGTAATTTCACAGTGTGGTATTAGTACTTTTACTGAAGTAAAGGATCTGAATACTTGTTCCACCACTGGTGACGAAATACAAAATAAAAGAAAGGACTTAATCTCCCTTTTATTTTTTCAACCTGTGACGTATCTGTACTTCCGCCTGACGTGTCGGTTGTGTCTCTCATGTGATTGGCTGCTGGTGACCAATCCTCCTCCTGATAGTATCTCTGGAACAGTCAACACTTGATTCCCCTCCGACCGCTTCACCTCCAGCTGCTTCCTCACAGCGAGTCGGTTCCTTAGGAAGTACGGACACTAAGTCTGCTTATAACTGTTAGTTTTAAGGGACGTTATAACGGAAAGTCGTCATCTTCGGGATAATGTCAGATTTCGACAGCAACCCGTTCGCGGACCCGGAGATCAGCAACCCATTCCAGGTAACGTTAGCTAGCTGTTAGCCACATTAGCATTAGCTTGTGCTTTATTTCACATTAATAACAACATTACTCAGCCTACTAAGCCACATATCTTTTGTTCTGTGCTAAGCAGCTGTTATAAAGCCACTCAGGTTCAATAATAGTGATAGTATTGGTCTTAGTAAACCGTTAATTCACCTGTTGGGAGGTTTTAGTTCCACTCTGTCACTGAGACACTTTGGTCCTCAGGTGTGACACAACACTGCTGCTACCTGTCCATCTTATGTTAGCTTGAGCTAGCCTGTCCTGTGCTACAGGAGGCTGTGTGATCATTTATTTAAACCCTCCATGATACTCTATTTACACATTCCAGCTTTAACTTTATACCTGTCTTCATCTCCAAACCTTTAAAGGAAACCTCTACCTGTTTGTTTGTTTATTCAGTAAACACACTAAACTGCTGTTTAAATTCTGTTTATCTTTCATGTTTCATTGGACATTAAATAGATTTCTCTAGATTAGATCCACATGTTGGACTTTCTGTATATAAAGAGGCTATTAAATCAGTCATTTGTCAATGAAAACAGAATAGTAGGCTAAATGAGAGCAGGACATAGAGTTTTTCCAGCCTGAGGCTTTGGTTACATGGTTGTCTTTATTTAGGCTGGAGCTATAAGACAGGATTGTGTCAACAGTGTCTTGTCATGGTGAAAGCATGCATCTGATCATCTGGTCATGTGCTCTCAGCCCTTTAGAGGCGTGTTTCCTGCCTTTTTATCTCATCATATCAGGTGTTTTAATCACCTTGGCATAAAGGCTGCAGTTTATTTGCATTTTCATTAGTTAAGCAACTATTTTGATAATTGATTCGTTGTTAGATATATTCCCTGCTCCCAGCTACTCACATGTGGATACTTACTGTTTTTCTGAGATGTTCTATGATAGTCAAATGAATATCTTTGGTTATGTATTAACACTAGATAATACATGCAGCTCAAAGTGCTTCACAGAGTGAGATTTAAACAGCACAAACAAAGAAGTAAATCGGCATTAATAGACAGAATTTTGCAAGACTAAAACATACAACAATAAGCAATAAAAAAACAGGCTTGAATAAAAGTCAATAGAATAAATGAGAGATTAAAAATGTATCAAAAAAGTACCAAGAGACTTAAAAACTAAGGCAACAAATGATGAAAATAAGTTCAACATTTGATGAATTCAGGTTCTCCAGTGTGAGAATTCAAAACTTTACTTGGTCTTACGTGATAATAAACTGAATATTTGAGGGAGTTTGGATCTGAATAATGGCTCATTGTGCTCTCAGATATTGTAATGAGCAGTTTGACTTTATTCTGATGAAATGATTAGTCAGTGATGAGAACAGTAAGTAGTTTCAGCCCTGTTGTTTTTGATTAACCACATGGTTTGTAACATGTGAAAAAGCTCTTCATAAGTTACCAGAACTGATTAGTAAAGATCATCAGCCTCACCAAACAGAATCATCATTTCATGAAGATGATACAAAGAACCCAGTCTTTATCGACACGTTACATTTCCAATATAAAACAGACAGTCTGGTGATCCACCAGTTCTTTTATTTTTTGATTGATGAGATAAAATGCTTCTACATTATCTCAGACATTCCTGATCATGAGGACATGGATACAGTAATTTAGAAGTTGTTCTGTTTCACAGGAACTTTAAAAGTCATCCTCCTCTTCCTCTTGCTCACTCAGTGTGGCGGTGAAAGATGCTGACGGCACAGTTTGACCACACAGACGCATGAAAAGTGAATAATTCATGGAGCCTCATTAACATACTGACATGACTAGTGAACCCCTGCTGCTCTGCCATTTTCTCTCACTTATTGGCTCACACTTTTTATTTCTATTGGCCTGAGGGGAAGTGGAGCCTTGTTCCCTTCTCTGAGCTATCTTCAATTCTTCATGAAGTCATATGGTGCCGTCATGGCGACGTGCGGCGCCAGGAAGCCCGCCGGCACATTTCCTGCTAAACTTCATCTCTCCCAGCTAGCTTCACATTCTGCTTTGGCCTATTTTTCTCTGGATGTAGGCTAATTACAGACATTAAGCTCTCATGTCAGTTCATAAAAATCATAGAAGAAAGTTTTCAATATCACGCTGTGTCGCCTGAATAATTAGATTTGAAATGTGACAGAGACTGAACAGAGCAACGACTCCAACTGGTTTCATCCTGCTGACCAGGCAGCGTGTTACATATTATTTATATTACACCGTCACATACAGGACAGCAGGGAGAGTGTTGGACTAAGTGTCATAGTGGGACTCTGCACCTGCTCATGCAGCACAAAGCTATATATATATATATATATATATATATATATATTGCTCTCTAATATGCTATGTTTGCAACCTGTGTTCAGATTTGCAACATTTATAATTCTTTATTGTGTTTTGAAAGTTCTGAGAAGCATAATTTTCAAAGATTTGATCAGATTTTATGTTTTTTTTGTGTGTTTTTGGTTTCAACATGTTGATCCAATAAGTCAAAGTAAAAAGCGAATCATCAGGTGTGGTCATATGGTCATATAGGTGTGGTTTTGCTGAAAAAGGATATTTATATTTAAATGATCCCAACATGGCATGGTCAACATGTATTTAAAGTGGTATTTACAGGCAGAATAAAAAGTATTCACAACTGCCAAAATAGCCCAAAACTCCAGAGGGATAAGTGATCGATATAAGAAATCAATTAGCATGAAATGAGTTTTAACACAAACAGACATGCAGCAGGTGATCATTTGATTTTTACTTTGTAACGATAGATTTCAAGACGGAACTTGAATATATGCAAAGGCTGATTTGGCTGTGCAATAAGGAGGCATTAAACTTTAAACACAACATACTCTGAAATATTAATGAGCCAGGTCTGGTGACAAGCTGCAGCGAGTGTGTGTGTGTGTGTGTCTGTGTTTCTGTGTGTGTGTGTGTGTGTGTGTGTGTCAGTGGAATAGATGCTCCCAGAAACTTTAGAGTCAGAGACATTGAGGACTGATTGTGGATCAGGATCTCTGCAGGAATACGCAGATTGGATGTTAATCTTGAGCAGCAGTTTGAATGAAAGTAGTGCGTGACTGACGGAGCTGATGGTAAGCTTATAACCAGAGAAAGACACGTGTTATAACCTGGCTTCATTCATGCCTGCAGGGATTTTATATGCAATTAGAGGCAGAAACTGTGTACTTTTAAAGTTTGATCACTGACGGTAGAATCCACCCTGAAAGTAAACATGATCGTATCGGGCTGAACAATGTCGGGCTGTTTCTGCGTGTTTTAGCGTCATCTTTTATTCCACTCTGTGTGTTGACATAGTATATAGTAAAGTCATCATTCACAAGCCTTTATGAACAGGGCTGTTTAAATTTGCTTGTCTTGCAAATGGGGAATGTGTCTAAAAGCCTCTCAGAGTGCTTTAGCAGGTTTTATGCTGAGCGCAGCACACTAGAAAAACTAGAAAAAGTCTTTTTTTATTTCTTTATTTCTGTCTGAAGCAGCCAGAAGCATCCATCCAGCCCCCACCCTTTCTCCAACTCATGTACTGGGTTATTTATAGACGTCTTCCCATGGAAATTATTGGAATCATCCCGTCTTTGCCAGTATTGAATTATAGGCCTGTTGCGTTTTGAATAAAGACGGTTGTTTGGCCTTCATCTGGCACAATAATTGGGGGTTTTTACACTCACATGAGCCTTTTTATTCTCACGTAGACGTTTCCACTGCTGTCCTTGGTACAAACACCAGGATAGACACATCAACACTGACTTCTTTACACACCAAAACTTCCAAAAACACTTGAGCAGTTTCCTCCCTTTTCTCAAGCTTTTCCTCTCAGTTGATGTTGAGTTGTTGAAAGTGTTCTGTGTGTTTTTTCTCAGGATCCATCAGTGACACAAGTCCGGCAGGCTGCTCCTCCGGGGCTGGAGGAGTATAATCCCTTCACAGATGCCAAACCAGTGAGTCCTTTAACTCTTCATCCACTTCATGCATCAAATAGATTTCAACAGCATTAACCCATTGAAGCCTGGAAAGCGGATACGTCGTTTTGTAGTATTTGTATAAGCTCTCAAACACCTTTTTGAATTTCATTTCTATCTGCTACAGAGGCTGAAAAATCTATTATTTAGTAGAAGAGTTGACACTTTTTTTTCCAGAATTTCCAGAAAATTAGAGGCTTATTTTAAAATCGCCCAGCGATTTTTCAGGCCTCAATGGGTTAACAAGATTAGATTGAGTTAGTTCTGTGTTATTTTTGACTTGCATGTGATGCAACCGGCATGAGAATATAATGCTCAATTCCCAGCACTCATCACTCCTACATGTATCATCACGCAGGAGGAAGATGAAGCCGTAACATAACAGCATCGTTAGAGCAGGGAGGACTTCCAACATGCATGTGAGGTCCTCTCAGAGGCCTCCTGAGATCATTACTGGGACACGAGCAGAGCAAAATATTGTTCTGCTGCTTAACTTTAGATCTCTTTTATTACTTTCCTTTAAAAATGTAATAGATGATAGTTTTACCTCTTCAACATTTACATTTAGTCATTTAGCAGACGCTTTTATCCAAAGAGACTTACAGGAAGAGTAAAAGCAAACAATCAAGGTCTAGTGCAATAATAATTAGTGCATCAATAAGTGCTAGTGATCACAATATAATCAAAGCCTAACAGTTCAGTGTTAGGAACATTTGCTGCAACTTGTAATGTTGTTGAGAGCTTTGAACACCTAGTGAGTGGACATTAGACTTTAGATGATTCTGTTAAAACCTTTAACATCTTTTACGTGTTATATAGTCACTATAATCATTCTCAGACCCTGATTACACTTTGATTCAATTAAGTATTGTTTATATATACTAATATTTATGTGGCTCTCCTTTTTTCATGCTTGGACTGTTTATTTATTTATTTATTAGTTTTTAATTTAGTTTCAGCAACTTACAATCGCAATTTCGCCCACTTTTTCTATAATTTTTAGCTGTATCTATATAGTTTCTAGATAATTGAACTAAATAAGATTAAAACCAACGTAGCATTAATTGTAATGGTTGTAAAACAAAAGGACAAATGAATGTAAAGGTGTCGGGGAAGAGTTTTGTGTGAATGTGTGTAGTTGTATGAGTGTGTGTGTGTGTGCAGATAAGATAATAAGACAAAGTTATTATTCAGAATGTGTAGAAGGATTTAGATGAGAGGTTTCAGTGGGAGGCGGTCCTCCCCTGAGAAGCTCCAAACAGTTTTAGGAGAGGCTTAGTGAAATTAAGTGAAAAATTATTATAGGAAATCACATAAAATAGTCTAAATGTGTGATTTGGTTAAAGAGATAAAGAGAGAGCTACAGTCGTTTTTTTTCCAGAGTCAGAAAATCATTTATGCGTTTTTTTATATATTGTATGTATTTGGAGTCTGAAGAAAACAGCATTATTTAACAGGCTGTTTTGATAAATCTATGGGGTCAAATCTTTCTAAGCTTTATTCCAGCAGAGGCCCTCAGTCTTTGAAACACCCTGAGTTAGATCTTTTTAATAAATATATATTTCCGAGGTCTGTGAGAGAATCTTCTTCTTCTAACATGTTGAAAGTTGCTAGTTCTCTAAAGAAATCCAGAAAGAATCTTTTACTAGAGTCCATGCAGCGTGGAGAGAAGGAGCCAGCCTGGTTGTTCTCATCCGGTCCTACGGTTTGTCCCGTCTTCTACACCAGGAGATGCTGACATCAACAAAAAGCGTTCCTGCCCTCAGGACACAAACTGTTCAGTCACTCAAACCTTCACCGCTCCACTGATATGCAGTCTAGTGCAAACAGCACATACCTCACTAAAACAATACTATCTCTTAAAGAGTTCCCATAAGTCTCAGAGAGTAGAGCAGATATCTGTTGGATCTGTTTCATATACACTACTGGTCAAAAGTTTTAAAACACACCAACTTTTCCAGAATTTAATTGAAAATGATGCAGTTTAATGTCTCAGTGTATTCTGAAATTAATGCACATTTGCAACATTTAAAATTCTTTATTGAGCATAATAGTGTTTTGAAAGTTAAAAAAAGATTCAAAATCACATTTTATGTTGGACTAAAGGACTAAAAAAAGACACAAAATGACTAAAAAAAGACACAAAATGACCAAAAAAGACACAAAATGGCTTACAAAGACATGAAAAGAATTCAAAAATGGACAAAATAGCCCAAGACTCCATAGAGTTAAGTTGTTAACCCATTTCTTGTTCCCTGAAAAAGGCCTACTTGTATAATTCTGAAATGTACATTATTTTCCAGTTTTGGTTAAGCTTACCTTTTTTTATTTACCTCTGGCAGTTCACCACTTACCTTTGGACCCTTTCAAACTGTTCATTTGACTTGAACTGCTTGAATTTCAATAAAAAACTGGAAAAATTGGAGTGTTCTAAAACTTTTGACCAGTAGTGTACATTCTCATTCCAGTGAAATAATAATAATAATAATAATTATGTGGAGAGAAAACAAAGTTCCCCAAAACTCCCAGTTGTTCCACCTTTGGATCTTTTGTGAAGTCTTAGTAGAACACTTTAACAGACCTCCCAAACCTTTTTAATTAATGACATTTAAATATGTATCTTGAGTAACTCTGTAGCTTTTTTCCTACAGTATATTTATCTTGTTGCTGTTTAAGAGGCCAGTGTGACAGCTTCCTCATTTTGTGGCTTTTCTGACTGTTTGTGATGTGTGGATTTTTTTTGCAGTGTCACAGAATGGTAACAAGATAATAGTGTGTGTCATTAAATGCTTATATTTTTACTTCATAGACGCCCAAAGCTGCAGCTCCCACCATCAACACACAGCCGGCCATCATGAAGCCCACAGAGGAGCCTCCAGCCTACTCTCAGACCAGACCACAGGTAACTCACCTGGACCACTGAGACCTAACTCGCTCCACTGAGAAACACCTTCTTCTTTTTAGAAACTTTTGAATGCTTTTTTGTAATTTTTAACAATTGATTCATCAATATTGCATGATATATTCAGTTGCATGCACACAAAGCAGAACATAGTGGTAATAAAAAAAGTTTTAAAAAACAAACAAACAAAGCATTTGGTCTAAAAAAGGAGGCAATCAAATATGTATTTGTGAAAACAAATATTAAAAAAAATAACTTGCATGGCAGAGAGAGCTGTATTAAGTGAGCGTGGCTAATTCTGTATTTTTATTTATTATTATTATTATCATTATTAATAATAATGACTAACTGTTGCCAATTTATTGCAACAGATAAAGGAGTTAATTTAAGTTGTATTTGTTTCTTTAAATGATAGTTTATTTGGTATACATTATAATGCTTTTATTTTGAAGGTGAAGTCTCGTTTGGCTGCTCTCGGTGCATGTGTGGATTTCCCGGGAAGCATGAACAATGGTTCAGATTATTATTATTATTTAATCAATTATTTGAACACATTTTACATCATCATCATGCTGACATGTTTGTATGTGTCTATAAGCGAGCAGACTATTCCGTTTGTAATAACTGAGTGGAGCACAGACAGCAGAGATTCTGTTCTGAAGACAGAAATACATGAAGATGAGAGCAGGTTTCCTGCTGCGTCTGAGAGAGAGAAGCAGCTCAGCAGGAGGTTTCTGTCTGAGGCTCAGGAGCTGCTGAGGAGAACAGAGATATCCAGAGATATCAGGCAGCCGCAGGAAATAACTTGTGATGGTGCATCTCATCAGTCTGCAGCTCCTGGGACAAGCTGTTGATGTTTGTCCTCCTGCTGCTGCTGCCTGCAGAGAACCCCATTTATTCCACCAGTAGAAACAGAATTACCAGAAGAACACACACACTCTGCTGCTGTACCAGTGTGTTGCTTAACATGTGGTTTCTGTGTGTGTGTGTGTGTGTGTCTGTGTGTGTGTGTCTGTGTCTGTGTGTGTGTGTGTGTGTGTGTGTGTGTGTGTCTGTGTGTGTCTGTGTGTGTGTGTGTCTGTGTGTGTCTGTGTGTGTGTGTGTGTCTGTGTCTGTGTGTCTGTGTCTGTGTGTGTGTGTGTGTCTCTGTGTGTGTGTGTGTCTGTGTCTGTGTGTCTGTGTCTGTGTGTCTGTGTCTGTGTGTGTGTGTGTGTGTGTGTGTGTGTGTGTGTCTGTGTGTCTGTGTGTGTGTCTGTCTCTGTGTGTGTGTGTGTGTGTGTGTGTGTGTGTGTGTGTGTGTGTGTGTGTGTGTGTGTCTGTCTGTGTGTGTGTGTGTGTGTGTGTGTGTGTGTGTGTGTCTCTATGTGTGTGTGTGTGTGTGTGTCTCTGTGTGTGTGTGTGTGTGTGTGTGTGTGTGTCTGTGTGTCTGTGTGTGTCTGTGTCTGTGTCTGTGTGTGTCTGTGTGTGTCTGTGTGTGTGTGTGTGTCTGTGTGTGTCTGTGTGTGTCTGTGTGTGTGTGTGTGTGTGTCTGTGTGTGTGTGTGTGTCTGTGTCTGTGTGTCTGTGTCTGTGTGTGTGTGTCTCTCTGTGTGTGTGTGTGTGTGTGTGTGTCTGTGTGTGTCTGTGTGTGTGTGTGTGTGTGTGTGTGTGTGTGTGTGTGTGCGTGTGTGTGTGTGTGTGTGTCTGTGTGTGTCTCTGTGTGTCTCTCTCTGTGTGTGTGTGTCTGTGTGTGTCTGTGTGTGTCTGTGTGTGTGTGTGTCTGTGTCTGTGTGTCTGTGTCTGTGTGTGTGTGTGTGTGTGTGTGTGTGTGTGTGTGTGTGTGTGTGTCTGTGTGTGTCTGTGTGTGTGTCTGTGTGTGTCTGTGTGTGTCTGTGTGTGTGTGTGTGTGTGTGTGTGTGTGTGCGTGTGTGTGCGTGTGTGTGTCTGTGTGTGTCTCTGTGTGTCTCTCTCTGTGTGTGTGTGTCTGTGTGTGTGTGTGTGTGTGTGTGTGTGTGTGTGTGTGTGTGTGTGTGTGTGTGTGTGTGTGTGTGTGTGTGTAGGAGCAGCCAGCAGCAGCCTCTGAGCTGTTGAGGAGGCAGGAGGAGCTGGAGAGGAAGGCAGCAGAGCTGGACCGCCGGGAGAGAGAGATGCAGTCACTGAGCGCTTCAGGAGGTCAGAAACAGAAACAGATACAGCGTCATAAAATCATAAAAATGACTCTCTGAGTCCAGACAAGCTAAAACATGACCTGTTCTAACACCAGAGAGAGTCTGATATGTTTCCTTCTGCCAAGAATTCACTCACAGTCCATGTTCTCATCTAATCTCACTTTGGACAAAAATAAAATATGTGTACTAAATAAAAGCCCTGATTACACAGAAGTTGGGACGCTTCGTAAAAAACAAAGAAACTGAGGCCCCATTTACACGAAGACGCTCGCAGGTGAAAACGACAAAATATTTTATGTGAAGTGCCTTTCGTTTAGACGGTGACGGCGTTTTTGGGGCTTAAAGACGCAAAAATCTGAAACCACCCTCCAAAGTGTAAAAGTGTAATCCTCTCCTCCGTAGCGTGTCGTCTACACTGACAAGACACAAAACTCTGATCTGATCTGCTCACGTCACGTATGTGTTTACGTCACATACATGCTCCAGGACAGGAAATAAAGAAACGTGGGATTATTTCCATGGTGGGACCTTCAAGCTGCTCTGGCAGCTCTAATAAACTTACAGGAGTCTTTCCACCAAATGTCCAGGATATGTACAGATAGTATTAGTGAACAGAGAAGGATCTGGAATTACCTCCATCACATTCTGGATGCAGCGATTGGTGGGAGGAGCCAGACGGCTGTGAACGAGACCTGGGAGATCTAGTGATGGAGGAGAACTTTGTGGAAGGAGTAGCTGATGAAAATGTGTGGCGTGAAAACTTCTGCATGCCCAAAGATGCTCTTATGGCTTTAAGTGATGCCGCCTGGCTGCATACAATCACATTCACACACTTTAGATCACCGTATCAGCAGATTTCCTCCTGAAAACGCTCGTCTAAACAAGGAATAAAAAGTGAAGACGAGACGCCACTTTTGCGTCTTCTGTTCAGACCGTCCTGGTGTAAACGGAGCATAAATATCAGTTCCAACAGTAGGCTGATAAACCCACCTGCCCAGGTTGATCTATGGGAAGGGGAAGGGGTAAATTATATTGGGAACTGCAGTTCCAAAGGTTACATTCTAGTTTCTAGTTTTTTTAGCATGTGGCTAAATCACCACCAAAACTATATCAGTTGATAGAAAAAAGGTCTGACCTTGGTCCAGGATCCAAGAGGTTAAATATATTGCCTTTGTACAGTTTTAAATGGAATATATGTCACAGAGGATTAGCAAATGATCACATTGTTTTATTTAATATTTTAGATAGATCCAGCTTCTGTGGAATCTGGTTTGTCCATCTGAAACATGTTTATCTCGTACTTTAAATCCCCTCAGCTTCTCTACAGAGCCTTCTGCACATGGCTGCTGTTCTGCAGCTTCTATTTTAAACCACATAATTCATAGTCTAGTTGCATCTAAATGCGTTGTGCTTTTTCTGTGACCACGCTAACATGCACATGGGAGGTTTATTTATTGTGCTTGCACTGCAATAAGTCTATACTATAACTGATATGTTCTGGTCAGATCATCTCTTTTTGTTCCTGTTCCAGGCAGGAATAATAACTGGCCTCCTCTCCCGGAGAAGTTCCCCGTTGGTCCCTGCTTCTACCACGACATCACGGTGGACATCCCTGTAGAGTATCAGAAGACGGTCAAGATCATGTACTACCTCTGGATGTGTGAGTAGGCACGCCTTTTATTGTCTGCTACTTTGGAAAATTAATTACTCCTATGAGTATTTTTCTCATCCATATGTGCTGCATCCATCTGCACCTTTCTGACAAAATAAAACACTTCCAATCATAGAAAAAGGGGAATGAAAAAGTCTTTGTAGGCGTCTCTTTTTTTGGGGTTTAATGCACTAAATTACCTGGTTTCATTTATCTACAGATGTTGGATCTGCAAATAAAGTTATATTATATATATTATATTAGTCTAATCTTGATTATCAAGAAATGAAAACAAAACTAGACTCTTTCAAGACAGGCCTGAAAACGTTTTTATTCAGAAAGGCCTACAAATGATAAACTTGAAACCGACTTTTTAACCTACCTCTATTGAGTTGTTTTTAAAATGATTTTACTTGTTAAGCACTTTGAGATCTGCTGATAAAAAGTGCATTAGAAATAAAATGTATTATTATTATTATTATTACAAGACTTTTTGTATTAATTGGTGCCAAACTTTTCTTTTCTTGCTTATTTTTACCCCATTCAACCCTTTTATGTATCAGAGCAAGTGTTTCTCCCTCTACAGCCCTTACAGCTTTCTCCTTATGGTGATTAAAAAAAACTACTATTTCCATGTGTGCTTTGGGATGAATGGCCTCCAGCAGCATTCAGCAGCACATGACTGCAGCACGTGATGCATCATGTGCTGATGAAGGGACTCGGTCAGATGATTTCTTTAGATTCAGACTTCAGAAAGCACTAGATACTATCCATCCTTCACACATTAATCTGATAAAAGCAAAGAATTTCATACTTTCTGTTTAAAAGAAGAAACTCTATCAGCAGAGAGAGAGTTGAGCTCTCTGCTCTGTCAGCCAGCAGCCTGATGTCAGATTTCACACTGTGATGTAGAAACTCTCAGTGTTTCACTCTGTTACTCTACAATGACTCTAACATCACGCACTGTTAGGACCCCAGGAGGAAATGGTAATGATGAATTATTAAATAAATGTGTGAGTTCTGTTCTCAGTCCTGCACGGTGCTACATGCTGAAATATTAAGCGTCCCTGCAGCATTGTGAGGACACTGGACACTGAGAAAAACAGCCTGCTGTCCACACTCTGAAACACACAGAGACTCAGTGAGGCTGTTCACTGTCCCACTGTCACTGAGACATCTAGTCAGTTCACACTGTGGAACAATAATGTGACTGGACACAGCGTCAGTCAGTTTTGAAGCCTTGAGTTTGGCATTTTGGCTGTTTGTTGTTTTGCACCAGCACATAATGTGCAGAACAGATCTGGAGGTGAAATGATGCGATGTCTCAACAGATGAAGTTAGCCTATCTTTGTTTGATATTTTCACTTTCTTACTAAATTCCTGCTATTTTTATTTGCCTATATCGGTAAACAGACTAACTAGAAGATGCTCTCAGATTTACACCTCCTGACACCTGAGTTTATTATTCTGTTATACAGATCCCCAGAAGTCTTTTTTTAGACTAGTTTATTTGTAAAAACCTTAACTTTTCTCAAAGCTGCAGAGACTATATGTAGTTATTCTGCACTAACAAAACTACACAAAGTAACAAAACTTTGGCCGTGTCGATTTTACATGGTAGTTTAAATGTTTTGCGGTGCATTCAGGTTTCCTGCAGAAAAATCCGCAATCATGTAATGATGATGCTCCTGGGGAGCCTAAAATGATTCTGCCCAGTTGATGAGCACTGCCTTAGAGTGTCTCTTTGTCAAACTCAACACTCAACAAGTTATTGTTAAGTGTCCTAAATATTCCAGTTAAGTTTGATGAAGTGAAAACACACTGAGAGGATTAAAGTTCTCAGATGAAATCAGAAAGAAACACAGCAGGCCCCACTTTGAGCATCAATGTTACTCTAAATTTGAACAAATTTACAAAATTAAAGACTTGAAACTAACAATTAAGATCATAAATTCATTAGGAAAAGTTTTACTGAGGTCATAAATCAAGTGAGAAGTAGACGCTCTGTAGTCGCCCCCTGCTGGCCATCTGAGAGAATACATGTTCACAGAGCTTGTGCTTGTCTTTCTCTTCTTCCTGACTCTACATTTCTCTCTGCTCTCTCAGTCCATGCTGGGACGCTGCTGGCCAACCTGGTGGGCTGCCTGGCCTGGTTCTGTGTGGACTCGGGCCGCGGGGTGGACTTCGGCCTGTCCATCCTCTGGTTCCTGCTCTTCACACCGTGTTCCTTCGTCTGCTGGTACAGACCTCTCTATGGAGCATTCAGGTAATAAACAGACACCTGTACTGACCATGGAGGCTCAATGATGCTCTCCACTGCTCTGTTCCTCATATGCTGCTGTTTCTCTCTCTTTCTGCAGGAGCGACAGCTCATTTAGGTTTTTTGCTTTCTTCTTCGTCTACATCTGCCAGTTTGGCATCTATGTGATCCAGAGTATCGGCATCACTGGTTGGGGCGCCAGGTGAGAAAACACCAACAAGAGACACAACAATGTGCATTTAAAACACCATCAGAAACAATCATTATCATAGGTTACAGCAGGGTTTAATCACAGCTGTGTTTTTAACAGCTGCAATGTTAAATCACATTTACATTTAGTCATTTAGTCATTCAGCAGACGTTTTTATCCAAAGCGACTTACAGGAAGAGTAAAAGCAAACAATCAAGGTATAGAGCAATACGAGCTATTAGTGCATCAATAAGTGCTGGTGAGGATTATTTGAGGAGTAGTAGATCAGAAGAAAGGGCAGTGTGGAGTAAACTCTGCTTTTATTCAGGAGTTTTTCAGCTGCAGACATTTGAAACACATCTGAAGCTTTGTTTAGTATTTATGACAGCAGGAAGATGTGTGTAGGATAAAGTCATAATGAACTGAAGTTTTACCTTTCATTGTTGATTGTTGACAAAATGGAGGAAAAAACTAAATCTATCCTTAATCTCGTTGTGGTGGTCAGCGGGTGGATCTCTGCTCTGACGGGCCTGAACAGCAGCATCCCGGTGGGCATCATCATGATCCTGATCGCTGGGCTCTTCACCTCGCTGGCTGTCATGTCCCTCATCATGTTCAAAAAGGTAAACGCTGATAGTCCCTGTTATCTATTGGTTTTGAGAAGGGGCTGCATGTAATCCTTGTCTGAGCAGTGTGAATCCACTCAAAGAGCTTTATATTCCACTGACAGCTGGAATTATTATAGTCTGAAAATATGATGAAAACACTTTCCTTCACCTTCACCTGGTCCAGTGTTACCTCGCAGGATTTCTCCTTGAGCGAGACGCACAAGAACAGAAACATCTGTTCTGTTCTTGTGCGTCTCGCTCAAGGAGAAATCCTGCGAGGTAACTTGGTGGAAAGTGAATGAGAGTTTGAGAGAGGAGTGCAGGAGGAAGTTTATTTTGTGTTCTCTAAAACATTTCAATAACAGATTATTATTTAGATGACTTCAAAACAAGACTTGTCCTTGAGCCAGTCTTGGTAGGACGCAGGAACAAACAGACTGGATGAAGCCAAAGATGGTTTTAAAAAGGAAGATGTTGTTTCTCTGTTGAGTTCTTTTCATAATGTCAGAAACTTAAAACAACAATCTGAGCCAAAAACTGGCACTTTTTGTGGAGACTCTTGCTAAAAAATGCGACCATTTAAGAAAAGTTTTGTTCCCATTAGAGCCGGACAGAAACAGACATGGAAAAAATGATTAGACCATTTTCAGGTTCATTTGTTTGGACAAATATAATGACGACAACAAAAATTGCTCAGAAGAGTTTAATTTAACCCATTAAGGCCTAAAACGGCTGGAAACATACCTGTAAAACCTCTGGGCGGTTTTGAAAGAACCTAAAACCTGAAGTTTTTCTGGAAATTCAACACCTACTAAATAATAGATTTTTCAGCCTCTGTAGCAGATAGAAATGAAATTCAAAAAGTATTTGAGAGCTTATACCCGTGGCTTTCATGAGAAGTTGAGTTTATTTGTCCAAACCTTCAATAAAGTTTTTTTTTAATCAACAAACTCAACAAATGTTACATTTGACTGAATAAAAATCCTATGATAATACTAATACATGCCCATTAGCAAGATGCTAACGCTAACACCCCGCATGTATTCTGATGCATTTCATTGGCCAAGAGACCGAAAATAGGTGGAAAAAAACTACAAATACTACAAAACGACGTATCGGCTGTCCCGGCCTTAATGGCAGAATAACAACAGCGCTCCAACAGGTTCTAATGGTAGAAATGCGATAATGCTTTCCCGCCTTAAATAGGTTAAGAGATGATATCTAGACATGTTGCATGGTTCTCTTGATAATGACCAAACTCATTATCAAGAAAACCTGAAAATAAATGCAGATTTTTCCCTTTAACCCATTAACGCCTAAAGCGTCTGGAAAAAAATGAGAGCTTATACCCGTGACTTTCATACAAAGTTGAGTTTATTTGTCCAAACCTTCAATAAAGTTACTTCAATTAGCCTATTATTATTATTATTAATATTAATATATTATTAATAATATTATTATCTCCAGATGGCCACAAATCTGTCTGTTCTTCGGTGAAAATATGTCGTCTAAAAACATATTCCTCATCCATAAATGCCGGTCGATTGGTTCCGAGGGTTCAAAGTCCAGATCAGCAATAAAATCATCGGCGCTGTTTTCATCAGATCTCTTCCGTCACTTCCTGCTGAGCTCCTCCACTATAGATATATATATATATATATATAGATATATATATAGATATGCCTCCGCTATAGTCGTCTTCCTCCATGATTTAAAGTTCTGGAAAAGTCCCATGATGCATTGCGACACTCCCACATGTATTCTGATGCATTTCATTGGCCAAGAGACCGAAAATAGGTGGAAAAAAATACAAATACTACAAAACGACATATCCGCTGTCCCGGCCTTAATGGTAGAATAACAACAGCGCTCCCGGTTCTAATGGTAGAAATGCGGTAATGCTTTCCCGCCTTAAATGGGTTAAGAGATGATATCTAGCCATGTTGCATGGTTCTCTTGATAATGACCAAACTCATTATCAAGAAAACCTGAAAAAAATACAGAATTTTTCCTTTAACCCATTGAAGCCTGGAAAGCGGATACGTCGTTTTGTAGTATTTGTATAAGCTCTCAAATACTTTTTGAATTTAATTTCTATCTGCTACAGAGGCTGAAAAATCTATTATTTAGTAGAAGAGTTGACACTTCTGTTGAATTTCCAGAAAAACTTCAGGTTTTAGGGGCTTATTTTAAAATCACCCAGAGGTTTTACAGGCGTTTTAGGCGTCATTGGGTTAATGGTAGAATAACACAACAGCGCTCCCGGCTTTAATGGTAGAAATGCGGTAATGCTTTCCCGCCTTAAATGGGTTAAGAGATGATATCTAGCTGATATCCAGCCATGTTGCATGGTTTTCTTGATAATGACCAAACTCATTATCAAGAAAACCTGAAAAAAATGCTGATTTTTCCTTTAAAGTCAGTAGTAACACCTTGTCCCGCTCCTCCTCCTCCTCCTCCTCCTCCTCCTCCTCCTCCTCCTCCTCCTCCTCCTCCTCCTCCTCCTCCTCCTCCTCAGGTCCATGGGATGTACCGGACCACCGGGGCCAGCTTTGCGAAGGCCCAGCAGGAGTTTGCTACCGGTGTCATGTCCAACAAGACGGTCCAGACGGCCGCTGCTACCGCCGCCTCCAGGGCCGCTACAGGAGGCTTCAAGGAGCAGATCTGATTCAATCATCCCTCCGTCCAGACCTCCTCCTCCTCCTCCTCCTCCTCCTCCTCCTCCTCTGCTCACACCCAGCTTCCACTCGAGCCAACTGCCCTGTTTGAACACATGGAGAGCCCCCCCCCCCCCCAGCCTTCTGACACTAAGGAAGTGGTCCATATAAGGGCGCTCCAGCTGTCCGTCCACCATCTTTACTCTGAAGCTGCAGACGGCTGGACCTCCGACCATCAACCAGCCCTCCACTCTACTCTCTCTGTGTGACTTTGTGTGTGTGTGTGTGTGTGTGTGTGTGTGGCCAGTGTAATGAATGTGTGTGTGCCTCTCTAGATGTGGTCTGTCCTCTGTAGACAGATCTGATGTAGCTGAACCAAGTCCGACTCTAACTGAGTCCTGAGCTCCATTAGCAGCATGACTGACTTCCTGTGTGTCTCTGATTAATCAGCCTCTCTGTCTCTACTTCCTGTTTTAGATGATTTGTTACTGGACATGTGGAAGTCTGTTTGTCCCTGAATGCAGCAGCGTTATCTGGTTAGTTTAGCTGTTTTCTGCCCCAGCGTGCTGCCCCCTGGTGGACTCACCGTATATTGCTGAAGATGAATGCTGTGCATTCCAGTTCACTGCTTTGCCTTCTTCTACTTTCTGCATTTCTCACAATTTGGTTTTTAGAAAGTAAATAGTCTAACTTAAAGTGATGCGTCACCCAAAATCTTTTTCTGTATCAATTATCTTGTTATCCAATCAGAGTAAATATATTCAAGTTGTTCCTGTCATTTCAAAGATATACAGTTTTGACTGATTGATTTTATTTGACCATTCTTGATATAAAAATATGAAACAGCAACCTGTGCCATACGTTATATAAATAAATAAAAATAGACACAGTAAAGCCCTACGGCTTATTTCCATTGTGGTCCCTGTAAGTACAGCAAGGCCCCACTTCTGTTACAGACAAAACTCCAAGCTGCTCAGTTTATTATCACATAAGACAAAGAAAAGCTTCTCACATACAAAAAATACAGAATTAGCACATTTTTTGATCGTCAAAATATTTGCACTAATCAGTCAGTTGACTAATGGCTGCAGCTATTCTTTAGAAATAACTTATAATTTATAGATTTGAAAATAATTGCAGTAAACTTTTGTTAATTTACTCAGAGATGACGTAGTAGTAGTATTATGCTGCAAAAGTGGTTTGAAAAGTTGGGAAAAAATATCTAATTGCAATTATTTTGACTGATGTTGCAATTATGATTCAGAACATTGGAGGCAATGATCATTTTTGCATCATTAGTCTATTTTTCATTGAAAAATATACAAAAATGTTCATGGTTTGATTTTTTTTGCAGGATTGGAACCAAACAGATTTCTTTAGTCTGTAGAAACGATTTGTAGACTAAGACTCCTCTGCAGCTCCACAATACTTGATCTTTATATTTTGACATATTTTGCCTTAAAGTATGACAAACGCTTTGATTAATTGTGATTCTTTTACCTATTATTGAAATATTTCACTGTTGAAATCTGTTTTAAACCACTAAAATCAACTTAAACAGCGTCCCTCCTGCCTGTCAGCAGAGTTTGATACTGAGACTAGTTTTGGGTGAATTATCACTTCAACGTTTGTATTTATCTGCTTGAAATCTTTTGCCTCTAACGCTCTACATATATTACATATCCATCGTGAAATTACGCCAAGTTGCACTTTAAATCTTTGTCTGCAGGCTGTCATCTGTGCAAATGGAAGAATATTCATAATAACTTTAATTTAATACATGTTAACATTCACCAGCTGAGTCCAGCATAGATCTCACATGAAGCCTACCTGATTGTGTCAGAATGAATCAACTAATGAGTGACACAGTTAAAGATCATCCAGCTGCATGTTTCTAGTGTTAGTGAAGAGAAAGTGAAGCGTCTCCATGGAGACTTACCTCAGTTCTACTCAGGACGAACTCTTCATCTGCATGACAAGGTCAAAATATCTGAGATTGTATGAAATTAGACACTAACTGGCCCCTCTTTTTAAATATGTGTGCTGTAAATCAATATATTGCAATAAAAATGATTTAAAATATGATAAAAAATGGGCCAGTAATGTTGATGTAATGTGCTTGCATTTTCATAATCTGACGATCACTGAACTCCAGCAATCAAACGCATCAAATCTTAAGATTAATTCTGGTTAAGTGTGTTTAATTAACACTTTGTGGTGGTTCTGGAAGCATTTTACCTGCTGAATGTCTCTGAATGTGTCTTTTCTATCTTCCTGCTGCAGAGCGGTGTGAATGTGTCTTCTTTTGTTTGTTGTGTCTCCTGTTGAAGCCAGTTAAGCCTTCGTCTGTATTTGACTTGTTCAGAGTGTAAATAGAGCAGATTTGGCCTTGAAGTCTTAATGTGTGTGCAGGGCAGAGTCTTGCTGTGGGTTTGGGATCCTTCTTGACTTCCTGAAGACTTTTCTTTTTCGTTCTCAGCTTCCTGCAACATGCCTTGTTTTGCTCTCTGCTCACTTTTCTTTTTATTTCCCACTGGTTTGATTTGAACCAGTGCATATGTATTCCTGAGTACAGTTCTGTACAAAGCAACAGCAGATTATTCCTTAAACAGAACCAAGCTGAGTGGCTCCTGCAGTATTTTCTGTTCTTGTTGACTTGAGGAAGCGTTAGATCTTAATGTGAGCTGTGTGACGTGCCGTCGGTGGCTTTAAGCTTTCTGCATCATCAACATGGTTCGTGGTAGAAACACTGACAGTTATAGCATCTCTAACTAAACAACCTGGATTAAATTATTGGAGAGAAACAGTAAGGGATGTTTGTATATTTTGTACGATTCACAGATGGTCGGCTATTTGCTCTAAATTAGTGTCATTTTAAGATGCACTCTGGTTTGACCTTCAGTCGCATGTTGAGTAGTTTGAGTTTTGTATATTTATTGTATTAACACTGAATAAAATCCTTCTTCTGTAAGAGCTTCATGGCTTCTCTGTTGTCTAAGGTTAGTGGTGTGAACTACTGCACAACAATAAGAACATTCTCAGCCTCACTTTTATTGCAAAACTAAACATTTCTTACAAAATTGCTCCAAAGAAATCATAAAATCTGTAAAGAGTGAATGCAGCAGCTGCACCTGCAGCTGGAAACCACCAGAGGGCAGTAGTTCTCTAAGACTGAAACGTCTCTGACTCTTTTCTACAAAGGAAAACTAAAAGCCTCTGAGTTTCTGCTGCTCTCTTCAGATTGAAGCATTTGTCATGTGACTGATCTGGAAATCATCAAGAGCCTGTTTGGTTTCTCTCTCTCTCTCTCTCTCTCTCTCTCTCTCTCTCTCTCTCTCTCTCTCTGGAGGAGGAACTCGTCTTTTGTGATCACACCAATGCCAACAGGTGGTGTAACAGTAACAGTATTTAACAGCGTTTGGTAGCTGGAGGAAGAGAATGCATGTCTGTAAACTTAAAGCAGCTTTAATCCATATTTGTTTTTATCATGAAGCATCAGAAACGTGTGAATGTGAACAGTTAGAGATCAGCTGGTGAACATTTAGCAGATAAAGAGAGAGTAAATGTCCCTCAGGAGGAGGTGGAGACCAAAACAGAGTAAATCCTGGACTTTGTGGCCAGAAACACGATTCAAAATGAATTGTCACTTTGCTCTGTAACAACTGGATATGTAAATAAACAACTTTTTGCTAGCAAATCAAATCAAAGGTTGATCATATGACAATGTTGTAATCACAACGTGTTCCTCCTGAGCAGGCTGGAAGTCTCCATCAACACTGCAGGAGAAAGTCCTACTTTCAAAATCCTATTTAAGTCAATCTAGTATAGTATAAACAGCAAAATGATCTTATCAGTCTAAAGTTATATGGAACTATATTCCATTCGGCACGAAAAACTCAACAGCAATGTCTCTTTCCAGAAACCATGACCCATTAGGTAACCCACAGAGCTCACGGTTTCTATAGAAAAGTATTTCATTTACAACAAGGTTTTATTTTTTGGAGGGGAACCTTTGGCTGAAGTTCTTCTTCTTTGGTGGCATCTCTCCTATTATTGGACAAGTAGGAGGACTAGTAATACACCTGCTCACCTGTCCTGTTTAGTGGGAGTTACCTGTTAAACAAACAGTTATGACAGAGTGGATTCATCATCTCTCACATCAAGGTCAGTAACTGTTGGTGTATGTTCTCTCCAGGTCCTCCTGCTTCCTCCCACAGGACAAAAACATGCAGCTTAGGTTTAGTTGATGACTCTAAATTGCCCGTAGGAGTGAATGAGAGTGTAATGGTTGTCTGTCTCTATGTGTCTGCTGTTCAGGATAATGGATGGAAGGATATCAGCTGCACTAGGCCCAATATATCATTACAAGTCCAACCTTTCCTTCATAAACGTGGCAGAGATCGGGTGTCATGAAGTGAATTTACTCATGTAAAGGACAAAAGTGGAAACATTTAGTACTTGAGTAAATGTAGTTAGTTGGATATGAGGCACCAAGGTTATTATAGTTAACTAAAACTAACGAAATAACGAAAACTAGAATTGAAAAAACATTTTTGTTAACTGAAATAAAAATAAAAACTAGAGTTCTTAAAAAAAAGATAACTAACTGAAACTGTATTTTGTGGTTACAAAACTAACTAAAATTATAGTGAAAATGTCCTTAGTTTTCGTTTTTTTGTCAACTTTTTCCATTCATAATTCAGTGTATTTATTAGAACATGCAACACATGGTGAATATGTTTACTGAGACTGGGATGTTTACACTAGAACCAAAATACAAAACAGTTAATAACCTTATTGGGGCTGAGATGATAAACCAAAGGAAATAAAGGAAACATTTATTATGACCTCTTTGAATCTGGCACCAACACATAGCCCATTACAAAAAAACTAAAACTAACACTAAAACTAATAAAAACGAAACTAAAACTAGAAAACTCACTCTAAAAACTAACTAAAACTAACTGAATTTGAAAACAAAAATTCACAATGAAATTAAAACTAAAACTAATGAAAAATCCAAAACTATTATAACCTTGTGAGGCACAGAGAGAAAGACATGCAGAGTTCAGTTCTGCATCAGTGGAAAAACTGATCACGGCTGGCTGGGAGACGTGGCCCCGCCCACCTCCAGCTCCAGGGCCAACCCAGGACCAGGACCAGGACCAGGACCAGGACCAGGCCGGCTGTTCCTCTCGCTGCTCCTCCTCCCACTGAAGCTTCCACCAATAAAAATGAAACCAAACCTTTAGTTTTTCTCCCTTCTCTTTATTCATTTGGCAGAAACAAATGGGAACAGATAGGACACTATCTCTGACTCCCTGAAACCAGACATCACTAACAACAGCAATACTGTGTGTGTGTGTGTGTGTGTGTGTGTGTGTGTGTGTGTGCATGTGTGTTTACAGGATGTCTGGGGACCAGGACCTCCACAGGTCGTTTCTCTCAGCTCCGGTGAGGATTCACTTCATTTTTGCAGAACAGACGATGAAAGGAAACACCATGACCCAGCTCGTCCTCGTCCGTCTGAGAATAAAAGTTTCCATCGATACATTTCCAGGGTCTGCAGTACATTCTGTCAGCTTTAGAGGACATTAGAGGACTTCCACTCCGTTTGTTTGTTCTGAGGAGTTTATCAGACTGAGTAGTGGTTCCCTTGTTGAGTTAACACTCACACAAACAGGTCAGAACTGATCCAGGTGAGCTGGCCGCGCTCTGGTGGCACAAACACCAGTGTTTAAGGCAAGAGTGACATCATCATCATCATCATCATCATCAGCCCGGCCCGGATCAAGCTGACCAATCATTCTGCGATCATAACTATGTACAAAATATATATAATCACACTTATTTACAGGACATGTGAGAGAGGACAGCTCCTCTAGTGGCTGAAGACAAACACTGAGAAACACTTGGCACTTTAGATTTCTCCCACAGAAACACAAACAGAGACAAACAAACAAACAAACAGAGATCAGTTCTAGTGGTAAACAAGGCAGCGCCTTCACTTCACAGGCAGAGAGGAAGGTCTCCTCCTCCTCCTCACTCTGATCAGGACTAGAGTTTCTGGCTCAGAGGAGGCAGATGAGGCTCTTCCCCTCCTCGATCTCCTCCTGCACCTTGTCGCTGGAGGTGGCGATCTCGGCCTGCGCGGAGAAGACGGCGCAGATGAAGGTGAGCACGGTGCCGCCCATGGCGGTGTAGAAGGCCCAGCCCATGGAACAGAGCCCGGCCCGGTACGGGGCCGCCTCAGGACCACAGTACAGCTGGACCTTATCTGAACCCCAGCCAGCAGGGTACAGCATCAGACCCAGGATCAGGAACAGGCCTGAGGAGGAGCAGAGGAGGCGTTACCTGGTGGAGTTTATTCATTCACATATGATAGAAAACATTTAACTAGTGGACTTTATTTATTCACATATGATAGAAAACATTTTAACTAGTGGACTTTATTTATTCAGCTATGATAGAAAACATTTGAACTATAGTGGACTTTATTTATTCTGCTATGATAGAAAACATTTTAACTATAGTGGACTTTATTTATTCAGTTATGATAGAAAACATTTAACTAGTGGACTTTATTCATTCAGGTATGATAGAAAACATTTGGTCTATGTTGCATGATTTTTTTAACTCACACCTGGTTTTCTTTTATACCCTTATGAAGACTCCTTGAGTGTCTCAAACAACATTTTGACTTCAATCAACACCATGTTTTTCCACCATTAGTAAGACTGGACAGTCATTAGGGCCTCGGGGCCCCCAGCACTGGTCCATACTGGTCCCATACTGGTCCCATCCAGCAATATCTGTAGGGACCAGTGCTGCACTACTGTTATACTGTGGATTTCTTCTTCTTCCTCTTCCGGACGCAATTTCGTCCCGCTACTAGTCCTACAACTTGAAGAGTTGCAGGACAAATTATATATCAAAACATGCGGTTTGATCGGGATCGGTGTGCTATTACTTTTCTCTACGGAATACGAATTTTTGCATTGAAGTGAATGGGACGGCCGACAAAAATTAGCGAAAAAGAACAATAATTGGAGATTTTTAAACGTCTACTTCTCCGGCATAATTTCACCTAGAGACTCCATTTAAACTTTAAACAGTAGACACAAGTCTTGTGTATCGGTGTATTAATCCACGTTTCGATAGGTCATATAGTTTTTTATCAATCCCTGTTCAATGACCATGATCATTTTTGGAGAAATTCTGAGATTATAATGGGTGTGTATTGCACGGAATGTTCGTGTCACAGTGTGTGACATCATCACCAGAGTGTAGAGGGAGAGAAAAAACTGTCAAAAAATAAATTTGAAAACTGCGCTCCAGGCCGCAAATTCCACTCTACAGAAATAATTTATACATAGAAACGTAGGAAAATTAGTCTTCTCCCTCACAATCCTCTGGTAAAGCTGTCAGAGTTATAGTTTGGGCGTAGGACGCACAGATGCTCCACCAACACCACCAACAGCCTCATTGGCTCCCATATTAAAAACGCAGGAAGATTTCGGAAAAAGGGAGATGTAACAGTTTTTTAGATCGCTCTAACAAAGCTATTTTTTTCATTTTTCTTAAAAAAAAAACACATGTAGAGGTTCAGGAAGAACTCAGGACGCTCAAAGTGAAGTCGGATCAATGATAGGTATTATGGTTTTGCCAAAAATGCTTTCTGTTCGAGGCCAGAAATTCCAGTCTGTCCACCTCTGGCTGCTGTCACTCTTTCATTAACAGGTGTCAGTTAATTCTGTTGATTGCTTTGATCTTTGATGTGATTACAGTTACAGATACACACACACACACACACACACACACACACACACACACACACACGCACACACGCGCGTAAGCACGCACACTCCTCACACATGCATACACCTGCTTCAAACACACACACGCACACACACACACACACACACATTTTGAGGTTAAAGGGCATAGTTATAAATCTCTGAAGAATCTCATCATAGTGTACACACACCGGCAGTAGCCCCCGTGGCCCTTTCAGAATTTCCCCAGAGGAAATTTTCTAGTTGTTTTTATTCTCTTTCATAGTTTGCTCAGTACTTTACTCAGTTCTTTCTCACTTTACTAACATTTATTTTGACCGCATGCAGCAAGCCCTATTTTTTCTACAATATACATTGCAGATTTGTTGTTTATACCCAAAATAAGAGCGTGCAAAAACAGATAGGTGAGCATGGAAATCACCTTTAACAACAAAATATTGACTTTTTGATTTTAAAGGCACCATGTCTGATCAGCATCATGGGTTTCTGATTTCTATTGAAACACAACATTATGAAAATATTATACCTAAAAATAACTGCTTCCAGTTCATTTTGAAGTGACTTGTTTGGAGTGAATTGTGCCTCTGTCATTCCAAATGGCTGCTTCCGCACTATACATATACAATTTCCCAGACAGAAGCCTTACGTGACGGTTATTTTTTCCTTCAGCCTGTGTTGTAATTAATGTGTTGATGTGTTGAGGGAGTGACGGCCGCCATGATTTATCCAAACAGCCTCTACTGTCACTGTAAATGAGTTCCACCACAGTAATGGTGGAGTATAAATCATGTATCTCCATGTATGAGAGTCAGTAGGCCAATCATCTTCCTCCATCTCTGCAGAACCACAATAATTAATGATGACTGCAGCAACTTCTCCTCATGTCTGAAAACATTTCCTCCCTCGGTGCCACCGTGGCATCTGAAGCATCCATCAGGACGAAGAAACGAAGAGCAGCAGAAATGATTTCCTGCCGGAGTCTGAAACGTGACTGAAGATAATAAGAGCAGGAAGCAGAAGCTGAAGCTGAGAACAACAGGAAGAGGAGCTGAAGGTTCACCGGCTGACCTCCAGAGTCCCGCCTCCCGCTGGAAGGACCCAGTCACTTCCTGTCTCAGTGACCCACTTCTGACTCAGGACTACCCCGACACTCCACTGGTGGAAAGTTAGTCAATGCATTCACTCAACTACTTTATAGACGTTTCCCCTTTACTCTGCTTAAAGCGGAAATATGCTGAAAAAAAGCTATTTTGCTTGTATCATTGCTTGTGAACAGGCATTTGTGAAATAAGATAATCCAGTCAGGTTTTTGTGGGCTGCTGAAACATAGAAAACACAGGATTTAACAATCTATTCCGTTTTAACTCCTTGTTGGGCGGTTCGGAGGGTAAATACAGATATATTCACATGGACACTATGAAAAAAAGTGATTTTTTAAGACTAAAGAATGTAAAATGTTCTAACTATGAACCTGAAAATGTCCCCTTTAAGTAGAATTCTGAGTATTTCTATTTTCTGCAACTTTTCTGACTCCACGACTTTGAATATTCAAATTGATAATGCAAAATATGCTCTTTGATGTGATTACAGTTACAGATACACACACACACACACACACATGCGCGTAAGCACGCACACTGCTCACACATGCATACACATGCTTCAAACACACACGTGCACACACACACACACAGTAACTTTATGTGATTTTAATTACACACACATACACACACACACACACACACACACTTTGAGGTTAAAGGGCATAGTTATAAATCTCTGAAGAGTCTCATCATAGTGTACACACACCGGCAGTAGCCCCCGTGGCCCTTTCAGAATTTCCCTAGAGGAAATTTTCTAGTTGATCAATAATTATACTGAAATGGTCATTCTGCATAACATGCACTTTTTAAACTAATATGTCTGTACTTAAAGTAAAATGTGAGTATAAAATCTGAGTACCGGTTCCATCTGTGTGACACTCACTGCTCTGGTGATTCTCTGATTCACTGAGTTAATGTGGTGGTCTTTGTGCTCAGTGTTTCGTTCAGCTGCCACCATCAGCTCAGGAGGAAACATCTACAATAACTCAACTAATAACAATCACAGACAAGAAACGAAGCAGACAGAGAGGAGAACTACAGCCTCTCTGCTGCTTTCTAAAAGTGTGTTTGGAGGTGAAACTCTCTCGCTTTCCGTCTCCCTGCTTCCTTTCTCTTTCTCTCTCCCTCTCTCTCTCTCTCTCTCTCTCTCTCTCTCTCTCTCTCCCTCTTAAAGCGCCCAATATCGTATTAAACAAGGAAATGAAAACTAGGTCATAAATTCTTTCCACATGTTGCAGCATTGCCCTGACGTCCAGACGGCTCACTGATGGATTGAAGGTATGGTTTTAATTCTCAACCCCACCCCTCCTAAGACCCCCCCCCCCCCCCCCCTCACCTCCTAAGACCACCCCCCCCCCCCCCCCCCACTAGCTAGACCTCCTAACCTCCTCCCCTGCTCCTCTCCTCCCTCCAGCCTCTCTGTTCCTCTGTACTGGCTCTTGTCTCCGTTAACTTCCAAACTGTCCATTCTCCACCATCAATCCCTGTCTGTCTGTCTATAGCTGCCTCCCTGCCACCTCCTCCTCCTCCTCCTCCTCCTCCTCCTCCTCCTCCTCCTCCTCCTCCTCCTCCTCCTCCTCCTCCTCCTCCTCTAACCTCCACCCTGTAATACAGCACAGCAGGTCTGCTCCAGGAAATCTGGCCTCCTTCTCCTTTCCAGGAAAAAAGAAGAGCCTTCTAGAGGGCTCAGTAAATACTGGCAGCTACTTCCTATATTAATGTGACACACTGCAGGTTTTTCATGCACTGGTCAGTGTTATATAGATTATTATAGCTATTTTGTTTTCATTACACAAAGAAAACATCCAAAATGTTTATTCAAATTGTTTTGAATCAACATATTTTCTTCCAGGAAACAGTCCCTACTCTGTCCCTACTCTACTTGAAGGATTTTTAAATCCTTTTTTAAAGTTGTACTCAAGTACAACACCTGGCTCAGACACTAACTCCATTGTCTTTTATCATTTTGTATTTATCTCTTTTATTTCTTATCAGTGATTTTTTGGGATGTTAAAAGTTAAATAAATAAAAGGAAAAATCAATCAAAAGCATTTTTCTTAATGTCTGTTACTTGTCTCGCTCTCAATAAAAGAAAATATATGTCTTTTCTTTTTTTAATCTTATTTAATTGACTGGAGATGCATTGCCTTGGTCTAAATAATTGGATGTTGATACTCAACCCTTTCATATATTTTTTAAAAATAGAGTTGTTCGTTTAATATCACTTAAAACAGATACAAAGCAACATCAGCTTCAAGTTTGTTTGTGCCAAAAATATTCAAGCATTTGATTTATATTTCTGGCAGTGTTTCGATCAGATATCTCAGATTTCCTTAATCATGTATTTTATATTCATTTATTTCCTTATAAGAATGGATTTGATCTGTTTCTCTTAAATGAACAAGTAGAAACAAAACAAGTCACTATCTAACTAATGTATGAAAGAAAAAAATGAAGACAGGTCTGCAGGAATTTGGTAATTAAAAGGATCAAAATGATTAAATAGAAGAAGCCAGAATGTGGAGTCTCTAACTCTGGTTGTTGTGAGCAGCTCGCGTTCTCAGGGTTTATTGGAGCTAATTTGCCTAAAACAGCGTAATGATTTATTGGCTGTAAAAGCTCAGATAAATGACTGAATGCTGCTGTGTCCTCTCCTGATATTGCATGCTTGTCCTACATGTTGTGAGTTATTATAAATCAGCCACGCCTCCACTGTAAACACAGAGATCCAGTAAAAGCGATTAAACACACAGGAGCCATGTGAGTTATCAGTCAGAGTGAGGGTCAAAGGTCACACATGATGTGTCAGAATCATCACCACACAGTAACGCTGCTTCATGTTGGTGTGAATCCTGTTTTTGTTTCTGTTTCCTTCAGTCCCAGTTAAACCTGTGAGCAGCTCAGTGACTCACGGCTGGAGGAAACTTTTATGGCGGGTAGTAAAAGCATTTTGCCGCTGAACGCAACAAGATTTGGAGACAGTTTTACAGCCCGGTTTGTTTGCCGTCTTGTCTCTAATCCTTTCTTGGCTGATTTGAGCGCGGCGTTTCAATAAACGTGCAGAGAATTCACTTACAGCTTGTCTCTGAGGTCTTCAGGGGCTCTGCAGGACCAGACAGCTGACCCTCCACAGGAGGACGTCTGGTTTAGCCATCGCATTACGTAAAGCACAGGGAATGGCTTTACCTTCAGCTCAGATCTCAAAACCACCTGAATGTGAGTCACTTTAATGGCATGTGAGACTCAGAGTCCAGCAGAAAGTGTGTCAGAGGACAAAGGAGTGAAAAGTGACATCAGAGAGTAAAGATTAGCTTAATGGGCTCCGGAGACTCAGAGCAATGACGTGACCACAATCTGAGCTCAATCACTTCCCCAAACATCTGCAGTCTGGCTTCAGTTTCTCATCAGCGATGGTGGAAACAGTGATCAGTGATCAATGATCAGTGATTAGTGATTAGTGATCAGTGATCAGTGATCAGCAGGGTGAGAGCGGCGACATCACTCAGACACTCAGAGACTCTCAGTGACTGAGGGAGAAGCTGAACCTGTTACGGTGTGTTCAGACCGGACGCGTAGCGAATATTTCGCGCGACAAGATTACATACAAAGTCAATGCAAACACGCGAATAGACGCAAATTTTTGCCAGTGGCGCGAATCGCGGGTTTCGCGCGACGCGAATGCCGCGATTGACGCGAATGTCGCGGCGCGAATGAAACAACGCGAATTCGCGTGAGTTCAATAAATTCAACTTTGGCGAAATATTCGCGTGACGCTGTGTCGGGACAGCCTATCAGCGTTGAGATTCTGGATGACAGTGACGTCATGCATCCCGGGAACCCGCCTATTCCGGAACAATGGAGGAGAAACTTATTGTTGCGGTCTGTGGGCTTCCCGAGCTTTTTGACACATCATCACCCTCCTACCGCAACCGGAACCATAAAGATCTTGCCTGGAGGAGGGTGAGTGAGGTCACCGGTCTGCCTGGTAAGTTGTGACAATGTGATTTCAGCTATCTGTTGTAGCTACTTCTCTACAAAGTTAGCATTAGCATTAGCAGCCTTCGCCGGCCGGCATACTTATCTGTTTATCTGCGAAAATTCGCGAGTTATTTACTCGCGAATTCATAAATTCAACTACTTGCGCGATCAACTCGCGCGAGTAACGCGACGTGAAAATTCGCTACGCGTCCGGTCTGAACACACCGTTAGATGTCAGCTTCAGGTCTAATCTCTTCCTGCTGGTGAAACGAGTCAAAGGTTATGAGAGGAAACCCTCCTCGCTCTGTTTGTTTGAAGCTCTTTCCTCTTCCTCTTCCTCTTCCTCTTCCTCATCCTCTCCACAATGAGGAGACTCAGCGGTGCGTTTCCCTACTTTCATTACTTTGCTTCCTCAGGCTTTAAAAAGATGGTAAATATATAAAATAGACGGGTGTACAGGTTATGTAACAGTATTTCTGGTGGCCGTTTTGCTGTGGTCGATTTCTACACTTTATGATTGACTGCTGCTGAACGCTTTTCCAGACAACATTGGGATTGTTCTGCAGTAACAACTAGACTCTGTGTCTAAAGAGTTGAGAGGATTTTTTCACACATTGCTGTTTATGAATATATTTTAATGTGTTGGGAGATGTGAGCAGCTTGTTAGGTCAAATAAAGTGCTTGTCAATAATGTGAGCTACTGTTCCGGGCTAAAATCTGTTCATATGTCACTTTATTCCCTTTTAAATCATTTTTCAGGAATATAATATTTATTATATTATATAAATATTTCAGATTATATTTCAGATTCCCATGTTGCTGGCCCAGTCAGTCACATGATGCTCCTGTTGAGATAACAGCAACAAACTGAAACTGAGTCTCCATCGATGAGGACTGAGGACAGTTTGAAGTGTTGTTACATTTAATAGAATATTTCAACAACTACACCTCCAAAGCAAAGTGTACGGGAAAAAAAGATTAAAAGAATAAAAGATTTTTCTCTTGTATAAATGAAAATAATAGTTAGGACTCGTGCATACTTTGCAAAAACAGAGAAAATGTGTTCATTTTCTAAAGGTGGTAAGAACAAAAAAAGTTAGTTGAAGTATATTTCATACTCTAGAGCAGAACTCCCTCCAAATGCAGCACACGTCAAATTCACACACATTAGTTGTCGGACACCACACAAGAAAAAGGTTCTGCCAGATGATGAGATGAAAAAAAAAGAAAAAATAATTCTGCTCTTGCAGCCCGGGGAGAGAGAACACATTTCTCTGTCCTTGCGGAGTATCTATGAGCCTTTAGAAACATTAAAGGCAGCAGAGAAACTCATAGAGTTAGCATTCATTAGCTTGTTAGCTAAAGCTGAAAAAATCTGCAATAAACAGTTTCAGATGACAGAATACATGTCTGCCTGCTTCTGTTTACATCTACTGGAGATCAAAGTCCCATTGTTTGAAAAGTGACTAAAAAGTGATGATGAGAGAAGAAACAACAGTCTGACAGAGTGACTACACTAAACAACTGACAACAAACTGATGATGAGTTGCCATGGTGATGTATCGTTTACAAAGAACAACATTATTTTGTGCTTATTTTTTCTATTCTATTCTAGCAATGCACGTAGCTTCTTAATATCTGCCTCATGTTCTTGTCCTCTAAAATGATTTCTAACGTTTGCATGAATTCATGTGAATGTAGCATTAGAGAGATACTGCATCAAACATCTCTTGAGCATTTATTATGATCCGCCTGCAGGGTTGACAGACGGATCTGAAGTTGAGGTTAACTAGCAACAAGCAGCTGCTCTGCTTGGATTCATGTAGTTACAATAGATCCTGATGGAAACCAGACAGCAGCTATCAGAGAACACACTACCAACCTCTCTGCTCTACATCTAATGTGTTCAGAGAGTTTCTCAATGAGTCTCTAAATACTGTACAGTATACTGTCTCACTCCTCCGCCTCCTCAGAGCTCAGAACCAAAAGCAGCTTATGTAGCAATCTTCCAGCGTGTCGAAATTATATCAAATCTAATATTGCCTTGAAGGAGTCTTGCTCATTGTTTTGCAATACTGCCCACAATGGAACAAAACACAAGAGAAACAGTATTAAAGGGGCAGTTATGAATTCCTATCATCCTATATTGCCTTATTGCTCAACCCTGCATACAGCTGTGGCCAGATATGTGACAGAAAAAATGCAATAACTTGCATTTTGTCCATCTGTTTCAGGCTCATGGAGTAATATAGTATGGATTAACTGTCTCAGGTCAGCAGGCTGCAGAGCGTCTCTACTTGTCGGCCTGTCTTCACCACCCGCCACCACCCGCCCACCTCTTTCTGTTTGGGCTCTGCACCAGATAAACAACTGTGTGGGAGGACGCCATGATCACCACAGAGCTGAGGAGGAAGAGGAGGAGAGCTGGAGCTCCATGATCTCATGGCCTCCTCCCTCCATAACTCACCACGCTGAGTCAGGGTGGCCGGAGATCTGGTCTCCAGACAACACAACCATCAGATACACACACACACACGCAGAGATACGCATGCGTTTCTAAGCCAATCAAGGGTCAGAGGAGCTCCAGCTGACTGGGGAGTAAATATCTGGATGAGTGACAGCTCAGTGTTTTAAACTTGTGACTGCTTGGGGTCAAAGTTCACAGGAGGATCAAACAGACGGTTGTGGCGGTTTGGAGCTGTGGCGCTCGTAATGAATGTGTTCAACTGAAACTTTTCATTTACCTTGATGACCGAGGACGCCACAGGAACGAAGGGGACAATTACAGGTTGGATGACCTGAGCTGGCTCCAACACTACCATCTTTATCTCCAGAACAAAACATGTCTGAGTGGAGAACTATCTAAAAATACACTGACAGTCTCAAGGGAAGTTTGCAGTGTTGATATTGTTTGGAGTCTGGCACCAACACTGTGGTTGTAGAGTATCTATAGAGGCAATCATTGTTTTAACAGGAGGTTAATGGTTGACACTTTCAGACCAACTTTCCTGTTACTATTCAGATGTCAAGACAACTTTGAGCAAATGTTTGAAATGCCGTGAAAAAAGCAAAGCAATGCAATATCAATCGGGGATGATTAGTTGGTTCTTTAGTTTAGCTAGTATTGGTTATTTTTGATGCTGTGTGGAGATGAAGTCAGATAGATATAACATCCATAAAGATGCTAACAGCAGAAAAAGTTAATGAGTCACTTGATTTAAATGTTTGCTACTTTAAGAACTTTTTCGATGAAGGTGTTTCCATTTAGTGCATCAACTCTTTCTGGACAACAGCCAAAGCCTCCTCACTTCAGTGTAAAAACATTCAAACACATTTAAACACGACTAAAGAGTTGCATTCCGTTGTACACATGGAAAGTGACAAAATAAGTGTGGGAAGAAGGATAAAATAGATCCACACACCTCCGAATCACAGCCATGGCTTCAGATATACAGACGGTGAGAGAAGTTGATGAAAGTTACAAACATGATCCGACTCAGCTGACCAGTTCAGATATCAGGAAGGTAGTAAAGGGAGTTTACTGACGCCTGAAGACAAACCTGAGTCTGTGTGATATCTCTTTAACCAATCATCCTTTTCTAATGTAGCAGAATAAAGACGTTAAAGCTAGTTTAGCTCTGTAGATGAGCTAACAGTGTTAACCATGCTGTTCGTGTCTCACCTGCGATGCCTTGCAGCAGCCCACACACGTTGAAGATGCTCTTCTTCATGATGCTCTGGAAGCACATGGTGAAGACCGAGATGAACGCCACGGCGCACAGCAGCAGGATCCCCGCCGCCAGGAAGATAGAGGTGGCCTGCCAGAACCCGCTGGCAATCTCCCCAAAGTGTATCGCGTACGGCCCGCACAGTATTCCTCTCTTCAGGTGTGGCAGTTTAATACAGCGGCCGTAGATGCCCAGCGTGGGCCGGTAGGCCTCTCCGGCCGTGGCGGCGCCGTGGTGGGAGCCGAAGACGGCGTCCGGGGTGCGCGGGTATCCCACCAGCCAATCAGTGCTCATGAAGGCGATGAGCTCTCCGAACGCCGCCACAATACTCAGCAGAGTCCACAGCATGGAGCGGCAGGTGACGATCACATGGCACATGGTGGCTGAGTCTCTGATTCAGACTCAGAGCTTCAGGTCTCAGAGCTTCAGGTCTCAGAGAGCTTCAGGTCTCAGAGCTTCAGGTCTCAGAGCTTCAGGTCTCAGAGAGCTTCAGGTCTCAGAGAGCTTCAGGTCTCAGAGCTTCAGGTCTCAGAGCTTCAGACCTCAGAGCTTCAGGTCTCAGAGCTTCAGGTCGGGATCCGAGTCCGGCGGAGACGTGAGAGCGAGTGAACGCTTCACAGGAGTGAGTGGGTGACACACAGAAAGCTTCAGTCAATGATTCACAGCTTCCCTCTTTTCTTCTCCACTCCTTTCACTTCTTATCTTCCGTCGGTGTCGTCTCGCCACAGCTGCTTCTTCTTCCTCCTCCTCGTACTCGCCTCCTTCTGTCAGCTCGCTCTTCACTCTGGTTCTCTTGGTTTTTGGTGTCTACATTGTATTGAAGTTGTGTTCCCTGAGCCAGCCCGCTGGCGTCACATCAGACACACCTAGGAGATAAAAAACACACACACAACCACAGGGTTAGAGCTTTTAATTGCATGTATAAAATGTAACTGCATGCATAAAAGAAGCTGTAAGATGATTTTTTGTTTTATTTGAGGAAGTGCAGCTCTCCTCTTTCTGCTTTGTCATGTGTAAATGTGTGGAGGAGCAGAGAAAGGAGGAAGGAGCTTCTGGAGCAGATCTAGAGGAGAAGCTTTAATGAGTTGTGGGGATGTGTTCATGTGAAGTGGGCCTCTTCTGTTTCAGTCTGTTTATGTTGAAGGATTTGTGATCAGGGCTCGTTCTGCTCTCTGCTCCCAGCGGAGCTTCATGACTGACGCTTGTAAAAGATGAAAAGTGGGAAAACAATGTGCATGTCGTGGAGGTGGAGAAGGAGGTGGAGGTGAGGTGGAGGTGGAGGTGGAGGTGGATGTGGAGAAGGAGGTGGGAGGGTTAAAACTGGACGTGGAAACAGCGGGATGAGGAGCGGATGCAGACAGAGAAAAACAAGCCGAGGCCTCTCTTTAGCAGCCCACTCAGCTGACCTGAGGTCAGCCAGGATGATAACAGCAGCCGTCCGGCGGTCACATGACCTGATAACCTCCAACCTGCTCACTGCTGAGTCAGCGACACTACAGGAGAACGAGGAGGCTGCAAACGGTGTCAGGTCATACAAAGTCCACCAAGAACTACTCATCTAACAACCAGTACAGTCAAATCTGTCAGAGTACAATATAATATAGTGATACTTATTGTAGTAAAAGACGACTTTGCAAGAAAATGTAATATTCAACACAGCAGCTACATAGGAAATACAGGGTTGTAATTTTTATTATTATTATTATTTTTGTATCTATTGGTTTTTTGTTTTACTTTGTTTTGTTCTTTGTTTTAGTGGTAATTTGTCTTGTCTGTTTTGTTTTGTTTGTATCTAAGAATGTGGGTATGTAAACCCCCATTAATGTATGTGTCATGTTAATTCTAAAAACCCAATAAATATAATTAAAAAAAAAAAAAAAAAAAGACGACTTTGCTCCTGTTAGTGCCGACTGCAGTCAGAAGGCTCCGGATGCTTCCCAGGAAGTCTACCGGTGACAGTTTTCAACTCGCCATTACATTCTATTCTATTCTATTCTATTCTATTCTATTCTATTATATTGCAGCGAGTGTTGTCTGTGTGGAGTTTTGAAGTTGAACCACACTTGTCCTGACTCACTGTGACTTGAACTAGCTGCAGGAGCAACATAGTCTTGCTTGCTTTCTTCTTTATAATTTTTTTTTTTTTTTTTTTGTATTTTCAGCTTAATTAGACAGTCGGTTTCCATTAAAGTCAAAGCAAATTTTAAAGCGAAATTTTGAAATGTCACATTACAGAAAATGTGAATTCGGAATGTTTCCATCAGCTGGTTTAGAGCAAATAAACAAAGCTGCATTAACGTACGTTGGTCAGAAGATGGCAGTGTAATGTGTTGCTGGAGGCTAACCTGTCATAAACAGCAGGAGAGAAAACAACAACAACAACAACAAGATGTTGCTAATGGGACAACGAAGAAAATGAAGAACTGAGGAATTGGATTCAATTGGGCAACTTCTAATTATTCTTTCATGTGAGGAGCAGCTGATCAGTAAATGTCTGAATAAAGTGTTTCCATCTCCTGTAAGTGCATTAACTATTTGTAAAAAACAAAACAAATAAAAAGACAAAAACCACCTTAAGCGAGTGTAAAAACTTTTATGCTTATTTTCGAAAGTTTTATCGAATTTTGGTGTTTCCATCAAGCTTTTCTCATGCGAAACTTCCAAAATGTGCGGAGAAATTAATGAAACACAACCAGAGTTTGAAACATCTTCAGCAAGAAATGTAAGGAAAGAGATTTAAAACCTGTATGGAAAGTTTGAATGGGAAGCCGTCAGTACAGGTTCTACAGAAACGATGTCAGGAAGCCTGTAGAAAAATTCATGCCAAAACTTCAAAACACATGGTGGTCTTTTGGGGAGCTGCATTGTTTCACTGTTTAGTTTTAACTTTGGGGAGAGCTGGGATAGTTTTTCTACCTGCTTCCTGTCTTTATACAGAGCTAGACTTACTGTGTTTAGTGCAATTCCCAAAATGTCAAACTACTTCTTTAAAAGAGGGGATTAGTTCTCTTTCCGGAGCCTTTTCCATTGTATAACTATCTGCTATAAAAGGTCTAGTCCTTGACGTAAGTGTCTCTGTCAGAATTATAAACTGGCTTATTGCACTAATACAACAATTAAATCCAATTATAAGCCTCATTTTCACACCATACATGACGTTTTCTTAAATTCCGATGACATAAATCACAGATTCCAGTAAGCAGACAGCACATTTAGACAATAAAGAGCCTTTTTATCATCTCTATCTAAAGCCCTTAGGATCCCTGGAAGATTTGAGGGATTAACACTCCTTCTATTTAAGTTTAAAAAGTTTCAGATTTTATCTATGTGAGACAAAAATGAGCAGAACATACTTTGGAAAACAGAAGTTGGACAGACTTCTACAGCCCTTTGTGCTCATGTGATAAATAAATATGCGAGCCAAAGCTGACAGTTGTTTCTTTTCTCTGAGTCTTTTCTTTCTGCCCTGTCTCTTGGGAGTCTGTTAGTCATCTCTGACCAGTGTTTGGCAGCAGAGGGAGCCGGGCCGCTGTTGACACGTGGGCCGGCCGCACCGCGAAGGTTTCCATCACTGTCCTCACAGCGAGGGTCGCCAGAGCCACGGGCGTCCCGAGAGCGCTACACAAACTTTGATCTCTGTCGTCCTGTCGAGATATCAACAACTGCTCTCTTTTTTTCCAGCCTTTGTTATTTTCCAGCAGGAGAAAATGACCCGGTTCTGTGGTTTTCTCCAGTGCAGGGCGGTGTGAGCTGACGTTGAGTGTGTTTGGACTGAGTAAAACAGATGAGATCATAAGAACAGGCACAGACAGCCGCCTCTGTGGATTTGGACCAAAATTAATTTTATGAATCACACAAGCCTTCTGGTTGCCTCACCATGAACAGATGCAGGAACAGATGCAGACTCACATTCACGAGCTGGAAAACCTTCCCCCCCCCTCACAGAAAGACCGTTGGTGTCCCAACGGCCCTTTGACGGGACTCATGTTTGACGTTAGGATTTAAGACAAACGGCCAGTCCGCCGCTTTAGGGTCAAACATTTGCTGGCCAGTTGCGAAGACTAATTCCTCACTGACAGGAATATTGTTGGAAAACACTTTGGAGCTGAAACAATTGAAACCAGCTGGGGTGATACGGAGCTTTGAAGACCTGGACTCTTAACCTTTGGCCTTTCTTGGCTGCAGTGTGTTTGCATCACGTGCCCGTTGGTTACACAGTACCTCAAAGTGGGTCCCAATTGGTCTAAAGCTGCCCTTGAATGTGGGTTAGTGGATCTAAAACAAGTCTGGGCAAGTCTGGTTCTATTAATGTACCTGGAATTTGTCACAACATAAGCCCAGACGTCTGTTGCTGTTCCCAGACGGACAGATTTGAGCAGTTATCGTGAACAGAAGTTTCCCAAGATAGACTGGAGCATGGTAGTCCATATATGTGAGGCTGGCTGTGGATTTATGATGTCCTTTATCCTCCCTGAGTAACCAAGGGGGAGACCCAGGATTATTTGAGGCTCGGTTTACATACACAGAAGAGTTTACAAGCTTCAGACTGCACCCTCCACCCCGCTGACCCCCAAAATTAATCCCCATGTGCACACACACTTACAAGACTCCCTGCCATCTGACATGTGTTCCCCTAAAGAACAAGCTAGGAGGGAACTTCTCCACAGTTTCCCCACAGCTTTAACTAATGGAGAGGCTCAACATTCAGAAATAACTAATAAAGTGCTGCAGGAAACACCCAGTTAGCATTGCCCTGGTTCCCTCAAGGAAAATACAATGGGCTTTTTCCATTGGACTTTGGATTATTGCAGAAAATAAGCTCTGTGGGAAACAAAACCTCATGGTACTTGCATATTTATGTCCACTTATGATGGCAGAACAGGAAAGGTTCGTGGACCACCACTGTCAGCAGGTTTTAACCTCTGGGGAACAGGAATATATGCACCAAATTCCATGCCAGTTATTTGAATAAATGGCAAGACATGTCACAAAAACTCACCACCAATGTCTGAAGGCTTCACCCTCTGGAGACCATGAATATCTGTACAACATGTAATGCCAGCTTTAATTTTCAAGACATGTCATTAAAAGTCAGAAAGTTCAACCTCATGGTGGGAGAGCAGGAAAAATGTAGCTGGGTCACCAAAGTCTAAATGATTCAACCTCTAGGGAACATGAATATCTGAACCATATTTAATGGCAATCAATCAAATAACAAAAAAACACTAAAAGCCAAAACTTTCAACAGTTGAATATCTGTACCAAACGCCCCATATTTCATCATATTATTGTCAGGGCGTGTAACTAAAAGCTATAAATATCAACTCTAATGCTGGCAGAGTAGGACAGATCAGAGGATAAGCAAAGTCTAAGGGATTCAACCTCTAGGGAGCATGAATGCCTGCACCAAATTTCATGCCAATCCATCACTCAGTTGTTGAAATATTACAGTCTGGATCAGATGACTGGACCAACCATACATGCAGCCTGCTGTTACTACAGCTCCTGGTCAAAGTGTCCACTCAGCCTTTCTCTTATCACAGCAACAAAACAGCAGGAAACGCCTCTCCACGCCGCCACGACCGGAAACTATCTACATATCTATGGACATGCCACGACGGGAGTGACGCGTCACCATGGAGAGTGTTTGTTTAGAGCTTTAGGGTGGAACATGCTGAGAGGAGAGAGCCTGGAGGGAAACTACAACCTGCTAGAGATAAAGCATCTACAACTCATTCAGTTCAATGTTATCCATTGACAGAGGAGGATTCTCCTGCATGTCTAGCCTTCAGTGACACAACACAGCAAAGCAATTTTAAAACAAAGGAGGTGCTTATAATCTGTGAGGATCTGTTTGAATGAGAAGCCCTGCAGCTACTGAAAGGGAATGCAGGAGATGATTGGTCACAGAGGACCTCAAACACTAGTCCAGTCACACTTTCTTTACTTATAACGGCTTCTTTTTAAGAAAACCGCGTGGTAGAATGTCAAATACAGTAAAAAAAAATTGAAAAAAGGATTCTGTGTCTTTTCATAGTTCTTGTGCAGGCAAAAAAGTATATTATTTAAGGAAAATTGCATGCTCTAAAGGTTATAATAGCACTTAATAACAAAAGGAGTCCATCGTCAGGTTTTCCACAGCAAAGAAGCCAGTCTTTCCCAACACTTCTGCACATCTGCTCAGCATCCTGGAGCTTTAGATTCACATCTATAACTGGAATTTACACCCTATCACACCAGCCACAACCCAGACTGACTGTTAGTATGAATGACTGGCTCTTAGTAGATCAGTTAATACAGGATAATTAATAAAAACCAGACAATAGTCCAACCTGTCTCCATTGGTCTGTGAATAGTCCAGCTCTCCTGGAGACTCTCCTCCTCTGCTCTCACACTGTTAATGCCTCTCTCTCTCTCAGACTCCTGACTCCCGGACCCTCCCCATGCCCCGCCCCCTTGGACCAGCCACGTCCCCTCTGATTGGCTGGCCCGCCGACACTGGAGCCACACTTCTTGAGAGAGTCCACATGGTGGCCATATTTCAGAGCTGAATCTGGGTTAAAATAACAAGAGAGAGCTGCAGAGGGTCTCTCTCTCTCTCTCTCTCTCTCTCTCTCTCTCTCTCTCTCTCTCTCTCTCTGGGTCTCAGTTTCTCTCACCTTCTCTCTCTGTTTTCTTTGCTCTCAACCAGCCAAGGCCAACATCTTATTATCAGCCTAAATGAGAGTTACATTTTCACTTCCTTTACTAAAAACATGTAAACCTTAAGTACACACCATTAAGTGCACTTCTGTCAATACGTATACAAGCAATGATAAGGCACCAATGCTTAATAAATGTAAATGAATGACTTTTCCCAGATATAATTTGGTCCCCGGTAGACTTTGTTAACAAGTTTCAGGTCTTTAAGCCTTTTTGGGTGTTGTTTGTTTATTATCTGCTCTAGCTTTTCTCAAAAATTCCCTCGGAGACAACCGCTAAACGCCCCGCCAAATACCTGCACAAACTAAGGTATATCCTAGAATACTGTTGGTTTACCTGGAAGTAAATACTTATTCAGACTAAATTGGCCAACTTTTTAGTTTACATTGTTGCATGTGTGCATTCTGCAGAACTACTTTCCTGTTATGCGTCACTTTGTTCTTAAAGTATACTCTAAAATGGGTCAATCTTCCTATTACCTGCTTTTTCTACTTTATATTTTGATGATTTTGATGATTTAAAAAAAAAAAATAGTATTCCCAATGGCCTCATCTTCTTCCTCTGACATTATTCCTTGTTCCTAATTGTTAGCCTCCAGTATTCTAACAAATTAACCACTTAAACACCAAGAACATTATGCACATGACTTCAAATGTTGCAACCACAAGGTCACAAGTTCTATCTAATGGCAGCATGACGTCAAAGTCAAATTTTTGTACTTAAAGTGTGCTTGAAGAAAACACAAATACAGCTACATGTAATATACTAGTGTCTGAGATGAAAGTTTTTAGTTTATACTGAAAGTTGACTTTAAGTTAGGGCAATAACAACACATCCTTCTTCAGTTGACACCAAATATCTCTGAGATTAGATAAGAGCCTGGATGCCCTGCTCACTGACTGATAGAGCAGATGGTTTTACTGTCTGACTAATGGATTACCTTTCTGGCTGATGGGAGCAGAGTGTCCCAGGATTGCTTACAGCAGCAGTGGGATGCATTCAGCCAACACTGCAGTCAGCTCCAGCTTTTGGTTTTGACTGTTGTATTCACTCACACAGAGGAGACAAATGAGTTCCATATGAGGACGGAAAAAGGGGGCCTACTGAAACAGGAAGAGGAGCCGATAGGCCGGAGCACATGAAGGCCTGAGGAAGAGGCCTTTCTTATCAGTTTGAATGGAAGTTCAAAAATAGTTCCTTTCAACATCAACAATCCTAAACCTGATTAAACCTCTGACCCACTTCCAATAAATCCTGCTGACTCATCCTCTCCCTGTGGTTGTGAGTTGGATGGGAAGAGGTTAATGGGCTTTTTAAAGTCTCCCTAAAATCTCTAGAATATCACAAAAATGCCTTTTCTCCAGAAAACAACAAACCCCACACCCATTACATATCCTGTTACAGCCTCCAGTTCTCACACAGCACAGACTCAGTTTACAACTCCAAATTCACAGTATTTTATGAAATAAAAGCTCCTTATTTCAGACAGAAAGACAAAAATAGGCTGCTTATTGAAAGCCAGCAACTGTTGTTTTAGACAGCTGAAACTACAGGTAGTAGCAGAGGCTATCAGGCTAATGAAGCTAATGAAGCTATAATGATAGCTCCATAGAGCACTGCAAGATTTCCTGCACGTCAACTCAAAGTCAGTGGGGGTTTTAATGGGTTTTTGGTAAGATGCTTGAAAAAAGGTCTGTGGTTAACACAAACTAAAGAGACTTTTATGTTTAGCTTCAAGGATTTTGAAGCGGTGACTCCAAGGACTCAGAGAAACTTGCTGGTTTCACATGTGTCTGCTATGTTTTGCACCAAAATAGAAAAAATAAAGAAAGAATAAGGAGAGAGAAAAATAACTGTGGAAGAAGACATGGCTGAGAAAACAGAATCAATTATCAGCTTAAACATTTTGTCTTATTGTTAGACTCAAATGAGGCTAGGGTAAGCTAATGCTATAAGCTAACGCTGGTCCACTCAGTCAGGATGGTTTTGGATTATCTAGAGGGGAGAATCTGACCCAAAACCAGTCCAGTTATCTTCTAGTTTGGGGCCAGCATTGCAGAGGCTACTTATTTGTATTTTCAGACAGTATTTTATCACTTTTAGGTTAAAAAAGAAAACACTTCTTGGATGAGGATGTGTTTTGGAAAACGTAGCAACGTAGCGCTAGTAGTCTCAGCTAATGTTGCTGCAGTGTAAACTTCCCCAAAATCCAACAAATAGAAGTTAACATTAGCCTTCAGTCTGATAGTAGCATAGAGCACCATGAGAACCAGCAGCTGTAGCCTTGCGAGTAATGCTTGGTTAACTACTGTCAATACTAAGCCAGTTAGCAGGGCATGCTAATGGTTGTAGCATAGGTTAGAGAAGACCAAAAACAAGTTTAATCCATTCCTTACAGTTTTGCTCTTCTTCTCAAAGAAATCCACACACCTGTTGTGCATAATTGCACTATGCTACAACTACAGTACAGCAACAGGTTTAGTACAGGTGCAGGTTTAGTACAGGTACAGGTTTAGTACAGGTACAGGTTTAGTACCGGTACAGGTTTAGTACAGGTACAGGTTCAGCAGACCGTAAAACGCTTCTAAAACACTCAACTACACTTCTGAGTGTTGCCAGAAACAAGCTAGCTGTGAGCGGAGCTCGTTCTCACATAACCTGTTGTTGATTCACAGATACAGATAGAGATCAGATAGAGATCAGACAGAGTGACCTCATATCGTCTTACAGACTAATGGAAAGCACCAAGATGCTCAGAGAGATTTCCCCTCTGCAGCCTCGGACACAGAGCAGGACACACATCAAAGCTGGAGGATCAGAGGAAGATCCTCCACATGTCCTCATGGCAGCTACACCATCATTCATTCAGTCGACTCAGCGCTCGCTGCAGTCATTCATCTCTCTGTCAGACTCTGATCAACAGGATCTGGAGATCTGAAGAAAGTGGACGAGTGTGAAGCAAAGCAGAGTGAAAGTCAGATAACGAGTCGGGAGAAGGAATAGGTCTGACAGCTTGGCTAAGACGTGGATGAAGGTGTTTTATGGATTGGCCTTAACGTGAAAATCATGTTTTCTGGTTTTGGTTTCAAACTTCTTGTTTTAATAACGACATAACATAAACTGTATCGTCGATTAAAGGCCATGAAAACTCATTTTCATGGCCTTCACACTAGTAAGCTCTAGATAAAGAGTTTATTTCTCTTTTTCTCTCATCAAGACAACATTTAAATCTACACGATCAAAGGAAACGTTTGTGATAAGAGACAAAGAGAAATAAAGTATTTCTGTGTGCAGACCTCCTTGGTGCCCTGCAGTGACCTAGTTTTTAGTCCCTCTTATGTTATTTGTTACTTCAAATGAAGTCTGAAACTAATCATTTTCATTACAGATTAAATTAGTTATCATTTAGTCTATTAAATATCAAAAAGTAGTCCAAGGGTTAGGCTTGCTTAAAAGAAGGAAACCCTTTCTGAGTAGCATTATTGAGCTTGAAACTGTGATTTTTGACAGAAATTAGCAGTGGTGGAGGAGAGGTCCTGAATTTGAAAACAAAAAAATCACAACAAAATTAAAACTAAAACTAATAAAAAACTATTATAACCTTGGTCTGGAGGAGGATTTCAACTGTTGAGTGTGTCTAAATTGTATGTATTGTTCCTAATTTTAATATTTCTTGTTGATATTGCTTTTTTCTATTTATTGATGCTGGAAATTTCAGCGTTGTGGGACTAATAAAGGAATATCTTATCTTGACTTTAAGCCTCTTTAACACAGAAGTGAGCAAGACTTTGTTGGAAATCTCTATTGAACCTGTTTTAAGAATGAAGTAGTCTTTTAGACTTTTGTTTTGTTGGTGCAGTGAGGGAAACTGTGATCAAATCTGATGTTTACAGCTTGTTCCACTGACTACAAGTGGCCAATTAATAATTAATATCCATTAATGCTGCTCTAATGTGAAAGAGTCCATGCAGTCGGAGCTTTAAGATACTTTCCATTTTGTGGCCATATTATATTATTTATATGGAACAAAGCAGAGATTACAGTATCAGTAAAGTTTAACAGTTGTGAAGAAGACAACAAGTGCACCAGTCCAAAGTTCTCTGGTCTATAAATCTGTGACCTGGATACTCACTCTGAGCCAGGAAGTGATTTCATACTACTCAGAGCCAGTTCCTGATTTTGGCTCGTGTCAACTCGACACATGATTCCCGGACGTACCTCAGATATCTGAATGAGGTTTTTTATCTCCACGTGTTTCCAATCTGCTGTGTGTTACGTCAGTCAGCCTGCAGAGGCTACGCAGGGTTCACTGTGTGGAGAGAGATGGAAACAAGGGACGGACAGATGGAACACTTGGCTCCGACCAGAGTTTATGGAGTTTCCAGTTGAGGAAAATAATAATGACAGCTGACTCTGCAAACCCTCCGGAGGGCAAAACAAATGTGTGGCCAAGAGGAGCATCTACTAGCATACCTGATGGGAACATATGGACCTGAACATAGACCCGTCCCAGTTTAACTTGTCTGAAAGCAGATCCGAGCGCCAAATGCATCCGAAACTCTCTCTGCTGTACGTTGGCTTGTCGTGCAACCAGAGCAGCTCAGTCTGGATCACCAGAGGAGCAGCTAGGACCATCTGGCCACTTCAAGGCCGTGAAGCCGTCAGCAGCACATGGAGGCAGATGTTTAACATTTACTCCCAGCCTGGGCAGGGCTGGGTGTTTCCCTCCAATATAGGACCGGTTCCATACTTTACTGTCAGCAACATAAACATGTTTTCCATAGAAAACCTTTTTATTGATCAAAAAAGGAAAAGTTCTCTTTTTCACCCAATCTAATGGTTGATCAGCTACGGGAGCCTTCTCCACCTTCTAATAGCTACAACAGGGTTTTATTTAGCTTTTTCTTTACATTTCACTTTCAGGTTTGGCACCAAAAAAAGACACCGTTATGTTTGGTTTATGCTCAAACTCATGAAAGTTCCTGGTTAGGAGTTATAAGAGATAGTTATGAAAGTAAAATAAATGCATATTAACTTCAGCAGTTATGAAGACGACATCAATAGTAAACAAATGTAAATGTAGTGACAAAGTTACTTGGTGATGTGAGGCTGAAGTTAAGAGACGTTACTTCTAATAACATTGTTAACTTTTGGTCATCAGACCTTCCAGATTTATTTCAAAAAGCATTTTCAAGGTTCCTAAACCAAAAAAGTCCAGACTCTAGAAACCTTTATCATTACATCTAAACTGTTGCCCTTTTTAAATTTACCACCAAAGTCGTTCTGCTCTGCATCTAGTGTGAGACAATAAACAAACATGGCAATCATTGTTTCATTTCAAACATTAAAAGATTGTTGGTTTGCATGTTTGATTGTGCAGAAGAAAGACCAGATCATACAGCATAGTGCCGGGATATTTAAATAGTAACATTGTATTGACATATGCAACCCAAGAATCTATATTTTATCATCTAAATGAATATGAGACTGTTGGTCTGTCTGTTGTCATCCATTTTTTTCTGCAATAAAGTTGATAAAAGTGAGATAAACAGACTTCATTAAAAGTTAAAAGTTTTCCTTTGGGGACGAAATATGCAGATGAAAAAATATAATAAATTGCAACATCCCTTCTTATTCTACTCCTAAAGATTTTATTTTCATTGTAAAAACTCCATTAGAACATGTGCATTTGTGTTTTTTTGTGTATTTTTCTCATTCATATCTTTCATAACTTCATAGTTTCTACTACTTCACATATTTAATCCACCAGTACAGTGTAGCGTTAGCTCTTCTTAAACTTATTCCATAACTTTAATACATTATTGGTATTATTCAACTTTTCATTTCATTCATATCAATCCCACCCAAACCCAATGTAAAACTATTCCGACTTCAACTTCTTCTGAATTACATGGAATCAAAATACTCAGCATATTGTGGAATACTGCAATAATATGGTATCGTGGGGTCTCTATATTCAATTACAAGCATGTTCCTAACCTTAAAAACATTAGTTCAGCATGTTGGAGACTATGAGCCCTGTGTGACACATGTAGCTCAGTGCTAAAGCTAACCAGCTCTGAACTATCTCCTTTCATGACTTCAACACAAACGTTGAAGGTGTTAATAGTTTCTCGCTGAAAGAAACACATTTCCATGTTAAGCTGCATGAAATGTTCTCTGTTTCTCCAGCAGATCAACCTCCACGTCTTGTTCCTGTATCTGACAGCGATCCGTTTCTTTAATAGGACAGCTGAGGTCAGAGACAGATACATTTCCCTCCGAGGTCACGCCACATCGTTTTTATCCATTACGCTGATGTCAGCGGCGGTTCTAGTCCAACATGTCTCAGTGGGAGAGATATCTCCACCGCTTAGTCCTTAATTTATGAACTCTGTGGAGGAGGACTGTTGGAGCGTAAACACACGATGTGTTGAAGGTGAGGAAATCCCAACACTGGAGCTCCGGGGGAAGAGACGGGAGCGTGGGAAAGAGAGGAGGAAGGGAAAGAGAGAAGGAAGGGAAGGAGAGAAGGAGTCCCACAGCAGAGTCAGCAGGGAGGGAGGGAGAACACCTGCTGGAGGTGAGGAGCTCACAGAGCCAACACCTCATACTGAGAGTCTGAGAAACAAGCATCATGAGGGGGAAAGAAAACAAATCCACCTCTCCCACGAGTCTTTTTACTCCAAATACATACAGGGAACAGAATAAAAACACATGTGGACACAAAACATGAACACCTCTATTAGATCTGAGTGTTAGCGCTCGCCTGTTTCCCCTGGAAACATCTGGAAACATCTGGTTAAACCATCTGACCGGCTGTGTGTAAGGCTCCGTTTACATGATGACGGTCTGAACAGAAGACGCAAAAGTGGCGTCTCGTCTTCACTTTTTATTCCTGGTTTAGACGAGCGTTTTCAGGAGGAAATCTGCTGATACGGTGATCTAAAGTGTGTGAATGTGATTGTATGCAGCCAGGCGGCATCACTTAAAGCCATAAGAGCATCTTTGGGCATGCAGAAGTTTTCACGCCACACATTTTCATCAGCTACTCCTTCCACAAAGTTCTCCTCCATCACTAGATCTCCCAGGTCTCGTTCACAGCCGTCTGGCTGGTTTTTGGCCATTTTGCATCTTTTTGTGGTCAATTTGTGTCTTTCTTTGGTTATTTTGCATCTTTTTTGGTCATTTAGTGTCTTTTTTGGTCATTTTGTGTCTCTTTTTTTGCTTATTTTGCGTCTTTCTGTGGTCAATTTTTGTCTTTGGCCATTTTGTGTATTTTTTTTGTCATTTTGTGTCTTTTTCCGTTATTTTTTATGTCTTTTTTTGGCTATTTTGCATCTTTTTTTTTGTCCATTTGTGTCTTTTTTGTCAATTTGTGTCTTTTTGTGGTCAATTTGTGTCTTTTTTTGTCAATTTGTGTCTTTTTTTGTCATTTTGTGTCTTTTTTTGTCCATTACTCCTCCTTCCACAAAGTTCTCCACCATCACTAGATCTCCCAGGTCTCGTTCACAGCCGTCTGGCTCCTCCCACCAATCGCTGCATCCAGAATGTGACGGAGGTAATTCCAGATCCTTCTCTGTTCACTAATACTATCTGTACATATCCTGGACATTTGGTGGAAAGACTCCTGTAAGTTTATTAGAGCTGCCAGAGCAGCTTGAAGGTCCCACCATGGAAATAATCCCACGTTTCTTTATTTCCTGTCCTGGAGCATGTATGTGACGTAAACACATACGTGACGTGAGCAGATCAGATCAGAGTTTTGTGTCTTGTCAGTGTAGACGACACGCTACGGAGGAGAGGATTACACTTTTACACTTTGGAGGGTGGTTTCAGATTTTTTCGTTTTTAAGCCCCAAAAACGCCGTCACCGTCTAAACGAAAGGCACTTCCCATAAAATATTTTGTCGTTTTTCAAGCGTCCTGGTGTAAACGGGGCCTCAGTCTGCTGAGGTGCAGCAGGAGGACGTGGTTCTTCAGCTGGGCCTCAGCGAGGAAGGTCAACAATCCCTCCTCTTCTCTTATTGACCAACAGCCCAGCATGGTGAGCCCAGCCAGCAGGGTGAAGAGGCTGATGGAAAACAAAGAGCATCTGACACATCACAGCGTGTCAGAGTGGGGGGCCACTAGGGTCTGGATACTGTGGATCGCCATCTTGGGAAAAGATTGTTGAGTGCCACAGAAGAGAGGTTTTGTCTGACTCAGTGTGTGTGGCATCTCGGAGCGCTTCAATATCAGATTGTGGTGTTTGAGGAGGATTAAAGAAGCCGAGCAGCAACAAAACACAGATAACATCCATCACAATGACTCTCTCAGCCACAACAACCACTACTGTTAGAGTCTGGAACCAGAAGAGAAAAGAACAGTGACCTCAAACACAACTCCAGGAGGTTCACGGAAAAAATGTCACTTTTTTTTAGCCACGTTAGTTACAGACTGCAATATCTCCCCAACAACATGAAATGTGTCCTGTTCCCACAACAACAGGAGGTCAACATATAAACTTGCTAAATACTTTAGTTTATGATCAACCCTGCAAAACTAATAACATCCCTATAAGCCTTTGCTGACTCTGATCAGAGCAGGTAGACCACTAATCCCAGCATGGATATTTAAACCCTACACCTCTGATCCATTTAATGGTGCAGGCTGGTTGCATGTGTAACTGAAGATACACACTAGGAATGTCACATCAACCAACCTAAGTAGAATTTGTAAAAACAGGTTCAACTTTAGTACTTAGAATGTGATATAGTGTCAAAAAAGCATCAAAATAGTTTGTGACGGACCCCCTGATCCATTTATCCATGTTTGTTAATTATCAAACAGTGTTTATTTATTAAGAGGACCCCAGCTCTATTGTCTATGAACAGATATCTGCATGAATCTGTTGGCAACCTGACAAGATGTTGGTATCTGAAGTTTTCTGGTTTCCGTTTGTTGTATTTTATCTTTTTCTGAGCTCAGGTAAGTCCAATCAATGCAGCTGTAGTAGCATGGGGAGTAAAGTGAGAAGAGTAAGTATAAAAGTATAAAACACCTCACAAAAAGCTGTCAGATTAAACCAAAACACTGAAAAAAAATCACTCTGATTTAGAGCTGAAATAGCAGGAATTATAAAAACAATCATGTGTCATATTTCCAGAATTAATGATGTTGAAGTCCAATCAGACGTCGTGTCTTATATCTGAATATCTTGAACATTTTTGCACTGATGTCCCTGTGTTGCTGCTCTACTTTAACTGAACTAGCCCCTCTACATATCTGCCTGGTGTTATCTTTGCTAGTCTGGACTTTTTAAACTTTCTCTCGTCACCTGCTGCTATGACAACACAATCTCCCCTCTGGGATTCATAAAGAACTCCATCTGTCTGTTAACTCGACTCATTCTCATGTCTCAAGTTGCTAATCAGACTGAAACATTCAGCAGCTCATGGAAGAGGAACTCTTGGCTCCGATATCCTCACAAATATTCACCATTTTCATCCCCAGATCATAAAATGCCATTAGACCAATTGCCAATTAGGCAAACTAATAACTACAAATAATCTTTCCATGTAATATCTGCCGTCATTTCTGAAAGTATCAATATCATCTTCCAGCTATTTGCAAAGTTCTGAGGCTGAAGTTTTTATTGTTAAAGGATTAGTTTGAAAAATATCACTTTTTCACACCTATTTCCTCTGTTTCCCTGTTAGAGAGCTGCTGGGGGCCTCTGGGGCCCTCAGGCCAACACGGTCCCCATTATGTGAACCACTTCCAGCCCACCTCAGCCCCTCACAGCCCGGGGACCATAAACACAGAAAGTCCTTCCACTTCACATCCCCGAGCTTTTGTTTTCGGGGCCCAGACTGAAGAAACCAGTCAGTCTGCACTGTAAAAAATGTTTGTAGAAATGACAGTAAAACACTGTCAAATTATATCAGAAATAGGGCGTGAAATTAAAAATGTAATATCACCGCAGTAGACACTTTTAATGACCGTAAATCAAAGAATAGCACAAAACTTTTACTTTTTTCTGTCATAAACTTTAGAAAACACAGTTTTGCTGTAAAAAATATTAGATTTTTCATTTAAAATGAATGGAGAAATACATAACGTCACAAGGACATAACTACCCTAAAAATAATAGCAGACCAAAGGACCTAAAATGACCAAAAGAGACACAAAACTATCTAAAAAGACACAAAATTACCAAAAAAAAGACAGAAAAAGACCAAAAGAGACATGAAATTATATTAGAGACACAATAGGGTTAAAATGGCAAGTGATTTTTCAGTCTAAATGACAGATTTTGCTGATATTTACATTTAAATTTACAGTAGAAAACCCACTCACTGTATTTTTTACGGTAAAGTTCTGGCAACCACAGCTGCCGGTATTTTACCGTAAATTAAACAGAATATTTTTTACAGTGTGCTGAGGGTCTCTGGCCTCTTCTCTGGATGGTTCTAGCATTGTTCTCAGCGTATTCTGTGCTCAGATGAGAGTTTAATCCTGACGTCCCTGCAGCTCTGACACTAACTCCCCCTGCAAACTGAGACCTTGATCCCAGCGCCCCGGGGCCCAGAGCTGGTCTAAACCTGATACCCTCCCCCCCATCACAACCAAGCACCGCTGGGGAACGCTGCCACCGGCTCTCCTGAGTCTCGGATAATAAAAAGTATCAAGTAATACCATCCTCCTGGCAAATCACCTTAATGGGATGTGTAGGAGGCGAGGAGACAAGGAGACGAGGAGACGAGGGACGGAGACAAACGAGGGGACACGCTGAGTGAAAAGGCCAAACGGAGAGGTGGAAGCTGAGGATGAAGGAGCGTGTTGCTGTTGTCGGAGCGTTTCGGGGGAGTAAAGTGAGAAGAATAAATTCTTTCATACAGACAAAGAGTCGAGTGTTGAGAGTCACATCTCTTATAAAACCTCACAGAAAGCTGTCACATTAAACCAAAACACTGAGAAAAATCACTCTGATTCAGAGCTGAAATGGCAGGAAATATAAAAACAATCATGTCTCATATTTCCAGAATTAATGATCGTTGGAAAACAGCTGACAGTATTTAGATAAAACAGAGGTTTTTATCAAACTTCCTGGTAATAAATGAGTGTTTGACCTTATTAAACCTGTTTCCATCATGGAGACAAAGGAGGTCCGCTCAACAACAAGTTGGAGATAACAGGAAGTGGACGGAGCAGCGTGACCAACGATGACTCTGTTTATTATCAGAGCGGGGGGTTTCCACCTCACAGGTGGTCCTGCTCATTATCTCACTCTGTTGTTTCTCCAGACTGGAAAAACATCAGCAACACCCCCGACTTCCTCCTCCTCCAGATAAATATAGAGGACAGACAATCAGACAGTCAGACAATAGACATGAAGCATGAACTTCACCTCCAGAGAACCAGAGTCACAGTGATTTAATGTCTCAGGATGGTTCACAGAGAGGAAAAATACAATCAGCTGCTGGTTCACATGGAACACTGTTCACTAGAATCAAATACAGTCTAACAGCTGTAAATACAGCCAACGAATGACTTTAAATTAAACCTAAACTACTCTAAAACAGTTTATTTTATCCCGATCTTTAATATAATATCTTTAATATTAATATCCTGTAAACGTACAGGATATATTCCTTTCAAACACATCACCACATCACAACAACTGAATGATCCCTGCGATGATGACATTTATGTCCTAATGTTTCCTCGCAGATGCAGAAAGTTTCATTTTGAGGTTTAACTGCATTCGTTTTCCAAATAAACTGGCAACTGAGCATATGCTGCAATAAAAAAATAAATATGTTCATTCTTTCAGACTTCGCTCTGAATATTTTTGTGCATTACTGGATCATTTTTAGAGACTAAAGGAATTATTACACTCGTTCACTCTGTCAACCAGTTGATACGTTGGTTTAACTGACAGCTTCCACACAAAGAATACTGCAAAGACACACCTTTAAATCTGTTTACCTGTGATGTGTTCAGAAGTCATTCAGCATGAAAAAAGCATAAAAAAACGACTAATCAACCAAAGAAGTCTTAGTTGACGTGATCAAAACGATTGATGGACTAAGAGTTGTGATATTTTAACCTCAGTGTGTCTTTGATTTGATCAGAATCAATAATTCTGAGAAAGACAAAGGTGTCAGAAGCCAAAACCATGTCTTACTGTTTACAAATGTCACTGTTGTTGTTTATAGATACTGTTTTTAAAAGATGTGTATCATATTTCATTTATATGTCCACAAAAAAAACAGAGTCAAATTCCTTGTATGTGTATAAATATACGGCCAATGAAGCTGATTCTGATTCCGAAACATCATTATTTCTCTTTAACGTTAAATATTCGTGACTAAAAAAGGGAAGAAGGAGAGTAAAAATGAAGGAAAATAGATCTTTAGTTATTATTCAGTCAGAGTTTAACAATCAAAGCCTCAGACAGAAGAAAATATCTCAATATTACATGACTAACAGAACCACATCATGGAATAAAGTGATCTTTCCATAAGGTAAAGTGTCCCAGCTGCCTGTGAGCTCCTGTAGGAAGCTGCTGCTCAGTGAGAAGTGATGATGTTAGAACAGCTGCAGGAACCAGAGAACCAGAGAACCAGAGCAGCTCTGGGATCAGAGACAGGAACTAACAGCATCAAGACAAGAAAAGCAGGAAACCTTTTTTTGTGTTTGTCTTCTCTAAAGCGTCTCACATCTCCTGAGTGAAGCTCTGCAGGAGGAGTTACCAGGCACCAGCTGCATGTAAAGGACATAAATCACTCACCTCTGGTTCTGAACAGGAACGAATCCTTCAGTTAATCCAAATGATGTGAAAGTTCTCAGCTCCTCTCAACCTGCAGAGAGAAAACGATGCAGCGATTTAGAGTCAGAATCACTGAAGCAAACCGTCTCCAGAGAGGACTTCATTCACTCCACATCTCTTCCTCTCTTCTACTCGTTGGTATTTTCCATCTAAACCTGAGACATCTGCACCTGGAGAGAACTATTAAACTGCTTCACATGTTGGTAAAGAGGAAGAGCAGCTGATGTCCCTGGTTTGAAGCCTCGCGGCGCCCTGAGGGGAACGCTGCGTAACGCTCAGCACAACAAAACACATTGTGTGTTATTATATAATAGAGGGAAGTCATGAGCCCTGTGTGGAAGGTGTTGGAAACCAGTAGTTCTCAACCTTTTTGAGTCGCGACCCCCAATTTAACATGCATGTTGTCCGCGACCCCCGCTCACTGAACACAATCTCACACGCACAGTTCAGATCACCCAAAAAAGAAACAAAATGACCAAAAAAAGGAAACAAAATGACCAAAAAAGAAACAAAATTACCTAAAAAAGGAAACAAAATGACCAAAAAAGACACAAAATGACCAGAAAAGACACAAAATGACCAAATAAGACACAAAATGACCAAAAAAGACACAAAATGACCAGAAAAGACACAAAATGACCAAATAAGACACAAAATGACAAAAAAAGACACAAAATGACCAAAAAAGACACAAAATGACTAAAAAGACACAAAATGACTAAAAAAAGACACAAAATGATCAAAAGAAGACACAAAAAAAGATACAAAATTACCAAAAAACACACAAAATTACCAAAAAAAAGACATTAAATGACCAAAAAGACTAAAACACATGAACACTTTAACACAGTGGAGACAGAGCTGACTCCCAAAATGATTTGGCGACCCCCAGAAATCATCTCAAGACCCCAATTGGGGTCCCGACCCCAAGGTTGAGAACTACTGTTGTAAAGGACCACAACTCATGTTCCCACATCCTAATTCAAACTTTTGACTATTCAGATTTACTGCAGCAAAAGTACTAATAACACTGTGAAATGACTATTACAGTAAAAGTCCTGCATTCAAAACTTACTGAAGTAAAAGTACAAAAGTATCAGCATCAAAATGTACTTAAAGTATCAAAAGTAAAAGTACTCGTTATGCAGAAAGAATTGATGCATTTATGTAAGAAGCGTTTTATTTTGGAAGGACAGGATCATTCTAACTAACTTATATACTGTTATGAGGTTTCATTTTCAAAAATGCCAATGAATGGACACATTCTTAATGTCTAGTGTTTAATAACATATCTAGCCATCTTTCATTGTTCTTTCCCTTTTTTTCAGGCTCTCCTCAAACGTCTTTGGTGGTAAAACGTGTGGCAAACGCTGCAATAACTTCCTGCAGAGCATTTTAAAAAGCAGTTCCTGCAGGTCAGATCAGTGCATGTTCCCATTGGTGGTGTGATCTTAAATGTTCCCCTCGTTAATAACCAGAGAGGCTTCAATTACATTGATTTTGGGTAAAATATTCCTTTAGGTGAATCACGCATGCAAAAAATGTATTTATTAAGTGAATGTTTGCGGAAAGACCAAGTACAATTAATATTAATTCCATTGTGTTGTTATTACTGATGATATATTACCTAGTGTTTCTGCAGCAGGAGGAACATGAGCATTGATGAATATTTGGCAGAACACCAGTAGAATCATTGGGACTGAGTGGAAAAAGTTCATATTTTGTAACTAACGTCTTCAATCCTCACCAAAACAAACTCTCTGAAATGATTCAATAAGGATCCAAATTCAATAAAATGCTTTCAAACAACAAGTGACTCCTCTAATCTGAACACTGACGTCATCCTGAAGCTGAGAGTTTCTGAAAAACACCTACTGTGTTTTTTATGTAAAGTTATACTGTGATAGAGAAATATAGCATAATCAAACAGAGTGTAATCATTATTGGCATCAGGTTTATGAACAGTGGAACAACAAGCAGTGATTCTGCCACAAAAACTCTGTAATAATCCTGAATAATAGACAGATATTCTGACAGAAGCTCTGGTTGATCACTGCACCAATAAACAGCATAGCAGCCTCACAGAGGGCCTCAACCACTGGATTACTGTTATAGGCTGTTATAAGCAGGTTATAACACCTGACTCTCCCCTTCTGCTCACACTGAGACTGCACTGCAAAAAAAAGAAAAGTTGGGTGAACTCAAAATTTCAAGGCAACAAACTTAACAACAAAATTTTAAGTTGGATATTTAAACTAAATATTTTAAGTTTTGTTTTTGAGTTCGCTCAACTCTGAATTTCTCTGGCACGATTGTAACGCCGCTATGAAATGTCAGCTAATGTTGTGACCACAATTTTGAGTTAGCATTGATACGCTAATGGCTACTCTTGTAGCTGTAACAAGCAGCGCCGCTAGTGTCAGTTAGCCGCTAGAATCAGTTAGCCGCTAGCATCAGTTAGCCGCTAGCATCAGTTAGCCGCTAGCTTTCGCTAATGACCGAATTTCACAGCTTTCCCGCATTTCCCAACAAAGAAATAAGAGTCATCAGAACTATTGTCCCTTGTTGTGAACCCCAACTTAAAGATATAAGTAACAACAACTCACCAACTTGTTTTTGAGCAGACAACTGGCTTCCTTTGTTGTGCTAACTTACATTATTGCCCTAAATGTCAATCATTTATATTTCCAAGTTTTACCAACTAAAATCACTGTTTTAGGCCAAAAAATACAAGTTGGCTTTTTTGCAGTGTGGAGGAAAACAGGAAGATCATTTTACAGATAAGTTCCTCAACATTCATGGAGATAAGAGCAGGACCAACAGGACTCTACAGGGTGTTTGTCCTTGGAAGAACCTCAGCAGCAGAACTTCTTGTTGGACATTTTTTCAATTATAAAAGTGGAGACACCAGTCGAAGGGCTTCTCCCCGTTAGAGAGAGTTAGACTCCAGCTGCTGCTCCGGCCCTTTAAAGAGACGCCAAAGTGCCTCAACGAGCATTATAACTGGGGATGCCTCGTCTTAGTTTAGGCACTTTTGGTATTTTGTAGCTGAGCTGTTGAACCCTGCAGCAGCTGGGGGGGGGGGATCATTATGTGGGGGGGAGGTGTTCACTGCAACCACAAAAGGGTCTTTCTTACAGAGTTTAAGGGTCTGGGGATCAGGGGGCTGATGGAAGGGAAGTGGGCTGTCAACATTTAAAGGAACATTTGGTAAAAGGCTTGTTGGCTCCTAAATCACTCTCATATCGTTAGCCTCATAGCATATTTGCCTAAGTCATATTTGAACGTTTTCGGAAAACAAGAAAAAACACAATTTTTAGTAAGCCCATTGGTATTCTTAATTGATATTGTAACAGTAAGTTCAAATAGAAGTGTGAACAAGTTTGCATAAAAAATTAAACACATCGATTTCATAACAGATAAAAGTGACTTAGGCAGAATATGCCCTGACTAAGGCAATTTTTCTCTCACATATAAATGATGTAGTTTGGTTTGTATGTAGCCGCAAAAATGCCTAAATCACAGAGATGACTAAGGCAGAAAGTGATTTTGGACTCTAACAAGTGTTCTGATAGGCTGAGAACATATGCAATAAGGCAGAAAGATGCAGCAGGTAGGAGAGTAAAGTTAGGCAGATATCACAATTTGGCCATGTGCAATATGTCTCTCCATCAAAACAATTACTAAAGACGTCATAGCAGTCACTTTCACCCGATCAGGATCATCAGGAGGTTTTTACCAGAAGCTGAATTATCCTCCCTCACAGAACAAACAGAGCAGGAGAATAAAACGGGTAAAAACACAGAATAAATCAGGTTCACCTTGAGTTCTGTGTTTCTCTCCTGCAGTTTGGCTCATCAGCAGAGCTGCTGCTGACGTTTGCTCCACTTGTTTTTTCCAGAGGTACAATAACTAAAATCCCTTCGGTGTTTGTTACCGTGAGACGAATTACCTGAAAAGGTCTCCTCACCAACACAGACAGGCTCGGTGATTAAAACTGTTAAAAAACACTGACTAGAACCGTTTCACCATATGAATTAGTGTGGTTCTCTTATGGCCTTTGGCACATAGTTTGTTTCTCAGAAAGCTGAAGATCTGGACACTCAGGAGGTTTGGACCAGGAGCTGAATTATTATTATTATTATTATTAATTATTATTATTAAGTCTCCTCCTCTCCATAACAAACAGACTGGGAATGAAAAACTGGTAAAAACACTGAATACAAACGTTTCAACTTAGAAATCTGTGTTTTCTCAGCTGCTGTTTGGCATTAAGGAGGTTTTTATGTGGAGCTGAATTATCTGAGAGGTCTCCTCTTCTCTAAAACAATGAGATCACTGATCAAAGCCAGTAAACACCTAATAAAATAGTTTCATGTTAAAATGTGTGTTTTTCTGGTGCTGTTGGTGGATGCGGGGCGTCCTGAAGCCCAGCTAATGCTAACATTTGTTTCTCTGATAGTCATATCATGACATCCAATGATTGGAATCCTTCATCCAGTTTAAATATATGGGGAAAAAACACCATCATCTAAAAAAAGTGTATTGCAAAATGTGGCTTATAACTGTATAGAGAGTGAATCTGTGATGCTGCACCACTGACACAGACAGACTCGCAGCGTGTTCTTATTAAAATGATTTCTCTGGGTTTGAAAACTGCATTCTCACGTTTATGGCATGATGCTGCACCACCTTATGATTCTCAAGTCAGTTCCTGATCTAGTGAATCCTGCTGCAGGCAGGAAGTGGAGAGGAAGATGCATCCTGTCAAACTTACAACTTGTTTTAGATTTTCAAATCAAATCAAAATGACTTTATTCAGTTTTTCTGGTAACTCTGGAAGAATGATGGCTGCAGGAGCGAACCATCTCTAGTATCTCTGCGTCCACTGCTGTTGTTTTGGTCCATAAAGGTTTTGTGTATTGATGATCTGGTATTTAAAGAAAGATGGCCTCCAACATGTTGACAGCTCATCTCTCCACCACCTCCTCCAGAGTCCAACCTGGCTCAAAGACTTTGTTTTCTACTTTTGAGTTTTAATCTGTTGGGTTGAGGTGGTTGCTGTTATTTGGAGCCAATAGAAGTTCAAAATAAAGGCAAAACAAACCACTGCACCACTGTGTAGCTCTACTCTGTGTTATTTTGTTAACTAAATGTATAGAAGACATATTGTGAAGGCTGTTTGTATGAACCAAACACTCAAGGAAATGATTGCACGGCAGAATTATCAAGTAAAATCACATTTAAAGTGTTTAGCTGCAGCTTAATGTGCAGCAGACAGACAGGAGGGTCCAACTCTCAGCTGGAAACTTCTTTATTTAAACTGCTTTAATCCCTAAACGCCAGACTTTCCTTTAAGTGTTTTGGTAGCTGCACGTGCAGAAGCCAACATTCGCAAATTGTGGCTGCAGTTTGTTCTAAATTAAAGGTTGAGTCCATTAAGGCCGTGACACATCAGGCTCTAATGCATCTGTTGAACATTCATCCCTCCATCCTCTCTTCTCTCGTCTCTTCTCTCTGGCCAGTAATGAGAGGCATGTGAGGCTGAACAGAGAGAGATTCTCATTAAAACCAGCAGCTCAGGATGGATCACCTCAGGCCAACAGGTGTTAACCAGAGCTCTACTCTAACTTTACACTAACTGCTGCTGCTAAGTGTGCAAACAACAGATTTAGAGCAATTGCTGAGGAAGCTGTGAGCAAATGTTTAAAGAGTCCTGAAGCCTTCAGACTCACTACTGTAACGCTGTTTACAGTCTGCAGTCCTCAATGGGAACAAACCACCAACTAAGTTGCGCCAGAAAGAATGGAAATTAACTGAACTTGTTTCTTTGAGCACTTTTAAATCCAAACTAAGAGTTATTGAGGCCAATTCCACAACATGCACTAGTTTCTCATGATGTGTTTAAGGTCTGTATGTTCTGTAAATATGTAACTGTATTCTGTGTTTGCTGCCTCTTGGCCAGGGCTCCCTTAAAGAAAAAGAGGTTCTTAATCTCAGTGGGATATTCCCTGGTTAAATAAAGGTTAAATAAAAAAAATAAAATAAGTGGATAATAGTGCACAATAGTCCAAAAGTCATTTATTCATTAACCATGCACCGTCTGCAGCAAACTCACAGAAAACTACAGGTCTGCTACAACTATGTTCTGTCTGCCACTGCCTCTTATTAAATCAATTAGTCTTTTGTTCCACTGTTGTTATTTTACCTGTTTTATTCCATTCTAACTTGTTTTATTTGGATTCTTCTGGCTCCTGAATCCTCTGAACCCAAAGACATTTCACGGTGTTTCTTTGTTTTTAGTTACTCGCTGTTGTCTTGTATTTCACTGCAATAAATAAAATATATATCAATTATAGAAGTCCTGCAGCTCTAAGGACGTGTGAACAACTCAAACATGTGTTTTGTGTATAATAACACAGTTATATTGACATCTTGGCAACAAAGAGATATGCAGAATAAAGTAATTTTGACTGAAATATCTCAATATTAAGCTTTGTTTTGGCTACTTTTCTAATGGAAAGTTTCGTAATTACTGATGCATTCAAGGACTGTAGGAAAGTTACATTTTCTGACATTAACACCAGTTTTGATAGCTTCTTTCTACAATAAACAGTGTATTTAAGGCTATTTTATTAAAAAAAGAAAACTATATTATTATAAAAATTATACTTAAATATGTTTTATACCATGTTGCTTTTGCATTTTTCCCTTGAAGCTTTTATTGTTTTAAAAGAACACTTTGAATGGTGTTGCTGCTGAAACAATACTTATTGTAAGTGTAACTGTGTTATATAAAGTCTCACAGCTGCTCTACTCACACAATAGAAAACAGACCTGACCAACAATGACTTCATCACTGTGCTCAGCAGCCAGTGTGTGTGTGTGTGTGTGTGTGTGTGTGTGTGTGTGTGTGTGTGTGTGTGTGTGACTGGAACATTTTACAGGATCAGAAGTGTGCTGCTGCTGCATCAGCACCACAGAAACCACTCGGTGGATCCAGATCAGAACATGTGGGACGAGATTCTTCAGTCAGTCAATGATGCTTCACTGTCATGTGAAATGTTTGGAATGTATAAAAAGGAAAAAGGAAAAAGCAATTATTGTTGTGGAGAATAATAAGCATTGTCTGTTCTCTCAGCTGGGCAGCTGCATCACATTTAGCAGACATTATTTTAGGAGCCAGCGCTGAGACTGACTGAGGGGCTTTGAACGCCTCGCCAGCAGCTCTTCAAAGAGACGAGCAGAGCCAGACGGGTCTGCAGCCGCTGCAGCTTCCGCTAGCTGGGTCTGGTGCTAGCTGGGTGCTAGCTGGGTTTGGTGCTAGCTGGGTTTGGTGCTAGCTGGGTCTGGTGCTAGCTGGTTTTGGTGCTAGCTGGGTGCTAGCTGGGTCTGGTGCTAGCTCGACCTGCTGACGGCCACCAGGAGACAGAAACAATGCTGCTTCACGTTCACGGCCGGGATTATAACATGCTTTATGTCCTTTAGAGCAGCGGTTCCCAAACGTTTTCAGCCGTGCCCCCCTTCTATGTCCCAACTGTGTTGACCCCCCCAATCCGCCACACCTTCAAAAAACAAAATGCAATAAGAGTTTTTATAGCCATATTAAAGGTGGAGGATGATGACAGGCTCAGGATCAGAGGCAGAAAGCAGATCAGTTGGGAAAATGTTATAATATTGAACAAAAATATTGCGTTGAACAAAAATTGCAGCAAATTTAAATGAGCGTGGAGTGAACACAACCCCGTCATCATAACACAGGCTGGAAAAATGATACAAGAACAAGAAGATAACTTCTTCTATGCTTCATTAAAAGATCAAAAACAACCAAAAATAGATGCAAAAATGACCAAAATAGATGCAAAAAGGAAATGTAATTGTGTCATTATCAGACCGCCATTACATTTTTCATCTCGCGCACCCCCTAGCAGCAGCTCACGCACCCCCAGGGGTCCACGCACCACACTTTGGGAATCCCTGCTTTAGAGTTTTATCTTTAAAGAAAGAAACAGAAAGACAGGATCCTCTCAGAGGATGCAACTGATCCCACTGCACATGTTGGGTTAGCCCAACTGGCTAAGTAACTATCTAATATTAGCAAAAAGTTTATATATAAATCAAATATGAACTGCTGCCCTCAGGGAAACGTTACAGGTCCATCAGAACACGCAGCACAAGACTCATGAACAGTTTCTATCACCAGACTAACTCAGAGCTGAAAACAGACTCACTGGTCCCACATCCACACCTGACACAATGCTCTGCACTTTATATATTTATATATTTACACTATTGTTTTAATGCATACAATGGCACTAAGTTGATGTTTCAGTGAATGAATGACATGAATATACTAAGAGCTGAGATGATGAGAATGTATCTTATTTACTATTTATTCTGCTTTTTTAAGAGTCCAGTACGTGAGTGCATTGAATTTTGTTGTGTGCAATGACAAATAAAATCTAATCTAATCTAATATAATCTAATCTAATGTACTGTGCAAAAGTTTTATGCAGGTATGAAAGAATACCTGAAGAACTGATGCTGGTTTGAAGGCCAAGGTGGTCACATGAAATACTGATTTGACTGAGATCTTCTAAATAAACTATTAACATTTCTAGTTTTGAAAGTATTTTTATTAAAATGCATTTTTTTTCACACCTGCCTAAAACTTTTGCACAGTGCTGTACATATAAATTGATAGAAAAAACGTTCATTAGACTTTGAGATGAGCAGAGAGGAGAGGTGACCAAGCCAAGAGGAGCCAGGAGGAGAGCAGCTAAACCTAACTAACCTCCAGTAAAATTTGATATCGCGGCAAAATTACAATTCCCATGGAGGCCCAGACTTTTCCTACAGGCTTGTTTTGGTAATAAAATGTTTTTTGAACATCACAACACACGCGAAATGACTCATTTCAGCATCAGAACTTGATCCATTTGCTCAGAGAACATTTGAAAAGTCTAGAAAAGATGAAATGGTTTTATTCACATTCAAGTTACTGGACCATTAAACTGTGAGAACCAGCTCAGCAGCGGTATCTTTTTTATTTTTAATGCATGGAAGTCAAACTTATTCTGCTCAAAATTAAAAGGTGAATTGATTTAACCTGCAGACACTTTTATCGTTAGTTTTAACTGTTACTACTGTAACTACATTCTGAGCTCAGTGATTGGACGTTTGTTGCAAAGTTGCACCTTGTGCTTCATATCTAACATCTACTTCACTTGTTTCTTCACATAGGCTCCTACAAGCAGAAAGCTCTTAATCACATTTCACTAGTAAATTCACTGTGGAACAATAATTTTTCTTCTAGTGCATTTAAAATAACATCATTTATCCCGAGAATCCCCTAAAACTATTATCTGCACATAAAAATCGATCCTCTGTGACTTTCTGGCCCTTTTAGATGACATCACACTGCTAACATCCAGCTCCATCTCCTCACTTAGCGCCTTAATTCCCTTTGACACACACACACACACACACACACACACACACACACACACACACAAACATTTAACACTGCAGCACAACGCGGCCTGTAAAGTAGAAACACAAGGTGTGTTTTACTCCCTCAGGCTGATGCTGATTACACTCTGCACTAATGCAATGATTAGCCACACTCTATCCAATTTCCTCTCATCATACATGTGTGTGTGTGTGTGTGTGTGCCTACATGCATACATACATACATACGTGTGTGTGTGTGTGTGTGTGTGTGTGTGTGTGTGTGTGTGTGTGTGTGTGTGTGTTCTGTAAACCACAGACCGCACACAGAGATGACATCACCCTGCAGTGATTAGCTCCATGTTGCAGCGGCTTTATAATTCCTAATAGAGATAAAGTGCTTTTAAGATTAAACAAACAGCAAATATGGAATCAAAGAGGAGAAATGTGGCTTTTAAGCAACTTTTATTATTATTATTATTATTATTATCTTGTTTTCTTTCTACTCAGACGTGTTGAAGTCATCTCTGTATGATAACAGACAGGTGTGTTAAATGCTCTTTAATGTGATAGGAGGTCGTTTCTCTAAACTGGATGTGAGCCAAGTCTCTACCAGACATGATGACAGACACACACACACACACACACACTCTCCAAATAGTGTTATCATGTCTCTAATTGACTTGGAGGCCTCATCTTCCCGTCTAGCCTCTGAACCAGTGAGAGATTCCCTCTCAGTGTCTCAGGCTGCTGGCCTGCAGGAATCTCCCGCCGTAAAGCAGTAAAGAGCTGTAACGCTGCTTTAATGTGCCCAACCATCCTGAGAAGAGGAAAAGTGTTCACAGAATCTGGAAAGTGCTCGCTGCCATTAAACTGCCTCATTGAGCTACGTCCACACTTAAACTGCTGCTGAGATGTTGAACGTTTTCAGGTCAGTTCACATCCATCCTGAGAGTTCTGCCTTCAAAACCTTATTACACAGGAGGGGAACAGGATTTTGTCTTTGATGCAGTAAAAAGTGACATTTAAATAATTCCCCAGCAACATCTCCATCACTGTACAGCAGCTCTGTAATATAATAGAAGACACTCAGTAGATAAGAACAACATCTGGATCTCATAATAACACGTTCATAGAGAGCAAACACAATGATGTATGTTTGTCTGCAAACATCTGAAGTAGCATCTCTACTGAGAATTCACCTCTGGGATTCTGGTTGATGGCAGATAATAAACTCTGTGGCCAACACACGTTTATGATGCCGACACGTTTAGTAATAAACACCACTTTATGATGTTTGAAGCGTTAAAGCAGCCAACAGAAGTAAAAAGCTAACGATATGCTATAGAGAACTACAGCACGGCCGTTAGCTTCAGACGCTCTCCAACAAGCCAACAGCGTTTTTGACTAGCTAGTGAATCCGTAGCCTTTTGTTAACATAATTTACAATCAACAAGAGTTGCAAGATCAGTGAGAAACAGGACTAGAGGCTGTGAGGTGACTAGTGACAGAGTTGTCTTCAGTGTGATGACGTTTAAAGTCCCTGACAACCACTGGAGTCTCATTTAGCCACTTGTTAGCAACAGCATTTTTAAAAGGACCCGTAAAAACTTCAGAATTCCAAGAGGGGGTTTTTACTAATATATTCTGTGCCGTACAACAAAACATGAACATCTCCTCAACTTGTGTTAACTCCAGACCTTATTCCAGGCTTCTAACCACCAACACATTCACAGTCCTCACTGAGTTGAGAGGACAGACGCCAAGGCGCTACAATGCTAACTATCTTCCCAGGAGGAGACCCCAGAGGCTGAGTGGATGGACATCACAGGATGCCACTGGGCCCAGAAAAACTTTTCCCACAGACGTCTGTCAAGATCATTTTTTATCGAACCACATCCTTGTGAAACGACTCATTTCACTCTCCAAATTGGATCCATTCGGTCCAAAAAAATTTGGAAGTCTAGAAAAGCTGTAAGATGAAATCGTTTTATTCACATTAAACTTGGCAGAGCACTAACGGGAGTAGCCTGCTCGGCCAACGGGAGTCTTTTGTTCAAAGGGTCCCAGAGATGTGAAGAGACCTGGAAGTTGAACATTTCTGTCACCACTGAGCGGCCTTCAGAGGAAATAAACAGAGCCCCATAGAGCTCCAGGCATCACATGACACATTCGTTTATCTAATTTCAAGCAATCAGAGTTCATTGTGCACTTTAAGTCAAAGGACATTGAACACGATATTGCAAAACTTGTTGGATTAAACATTAGTGAACCTTAAAATGCATCAAGTCTGTTTATACTTGTTTGTTGGACTGTTAAAGGAGACCTGAGAGTTTCATCACCAAAAACATGATGTGACAGTAAATAACTTGGAGCTGAAGATGTTTGTCTCACATGTCTGACATACATCTGCATGGAGGAAAGTTTCCATTGTACTAACTAAACTAATATTAAGAGCAGGTATTTTTAATGCAGACAGATGTGCAGCTCTGTGTGGAAAATCAGAGTAGAAAAACCAGCTTTCAGACTCTCCATGTGGATATGAACCTCTCCATGTACATTTGGACAGATGGACAGAGGAACGGCTGGAGGTCAGAGGCAGCCGTTATAAAAGTGGCTTCCCTCAGAGTGAATGATCTCTGGGGCAGAGAGGCTGTCAGAGAAGTCATGGAGCTGGTAAAGAAGGAGGAGGAGGAGGAGGAGGAGGAGGAGGAGGAGGAGGAGGAGGAGGAGGAGGAGGAGGAGCAGCTCCAGACGCCGGCCCCTGGAGATGTGTCACAGATGTCTGACCCAGAGCCGCTCCAGTTAATTATGAAACAAACCTTCTCTCTCTCTCTCTATTCTTGCTGCCCTGTGATTCCTGTTGACTCTCTCTCCTCCATCTTCCCCCGCCGTCCTCAGATGGTCAAACACCACTGAGCTGTTGAGCCCCAAATGACAACAGCAAACACAGAAATGCCTCATTCATTCCCTGCAAGCATGCATGTTTTATGAAGGCTTTGGATGAGACAGCTGAGGTAAATATAAAACAGGAGACCTCGTTTCATGCTAAAGTGTCACAACTGCTGGAAAACTAAAAACTAAAGATGCTTTTCTGGTTAAATTAATTTGATTTAGACAAAGACGTAGCAGGGAGGTTTGACTGTGACTTGAACCTGAACCTGTTTATTTAAGCGGAGCAGTCGGAGCTGATCATACCTGAGATTGGATCCAACAGGATGCATCTGTTGACGAGGCCGTGGCCCGGAGCCTGGCAAATAAATACCGCTAGAATTAAATTATGCCTGCTGCTATCAGCCTGGTAGACTGGCTGCTGCTACGTTGGGCTGAACTGTTTGATCCTGTTTAAAGCCAAAGCTGATATTCTGGTGGTATAAAAGCATGAAGCATTGGGGAAAAGATCTGAGAACAGGCTGGTTTCTTGGTGCTTGTGGCTGTGTGGTCCCACAGGTGCTGCAACATTATCCGTCACAGTTTAGTGGCGTGGTCAGCTCACCTGGAGAGGCTGACCACTACAAATCAATTCACAGCTGCACACTCCATTAGGCAGACCTCAGGGCTCAGAGCAAGGAACACTAACACTACTCACACTGCAAAAAAAGAAAAGTTGGGTGAACTCAAAATTTCAAGGCAACAAACTTCGATGAAATTTCAAGTTGGACAATTAAACTAAATATTTTAAGGTTTGTTTTTGAGTTTGCTCAACTCTGAATTCAGATTTTTGTCAACTCAACTGTAAGTTGTACTAACTTATAATTTTACATTGTAATAACTTTTAATCCTTACTTCTGCTAACTTCTGCAATGTGCTGAATTGGCACGATTGTAACGCCGCTATGAAATGTCAGCTAATGTTGCGACCACAATGTTGAGTTAGCATTGATACGCTAATGGCTACTCTTGTAGCTGTAACAAGCAGCGCTGCTAGTATCAGTTAGCCGCTAGCGTCAGTTAACCGCTAGCATCAGTTAGCCGCTAGCTTCAGTTAGCCGCTAGCATCAGTTAGCCGCTAGCTTCAGTTAGCCGCTAGCATCAGTTAGCCGCTAGCTTTCGCTAATGACCGAATTTCCCAACAAAGAAATAAGAGTTATCAGAACTATTGTCCCTTGTTGTGAACCCCAACTTAAAGATATAAGTAACAACAACTCACCAACTTGTTTTTGAGCAGACAACTGGCTTCCTTTGTTGTGCTAACTTACATTATTGCCCTAAATGTCAATAATTTATATTTCCAAGTTTTAGCAACTTAAATCACTGTTTTAGGCCAAAAAAATACAAGTTGGCTTTTTTGCAGTGCAGGTTTTATATCAAGTTTAACACAAACGTTTTGCACTGAACCCCTAAAAATGGACACTAAACTCTGTCTTCAACTGTTTAAATTCCTCTTAAATAAAAAAAATACTTTCAAATACATGCAGCTTTACTCATTTAACTAGATCTTTCATTTTCCATCCAATTGAGTCTAGTAATTCTAAAATAAACCAAAAAAACTACCATTTATGCAATTAAATAAAATATAACTGAGATGAACAGACTATAAGGAATGTATGTAACTAATAGAATTAACCTAATTTGCATTAATAAATACATTTTGTGCATTTAAAATGTTTTTTTGTTTCAATTACACATTTTTTATCCAATAGAAATAATTATGTGTTATTATAATTATTACTATTATTATAATATTAATAATAATTGTTTTATTGTTATTGTTATTATCAATAATAATAATAATAATAACATTGCAATTATTAGCATTAAAAAATTAAAGTAAATTCACATGAATTATACTTTTTAATTAAAAAAATGTATACATTTTATGGGTAATTACAAAAAATGTATTTGCTTGGTCACATATACAAACAGAATGTATTAACATTATTTACATTATGTGCACACTTTGTGTAATTAATCCGAATAAATAAATGAAACAGTCTTATATTACACATTCTGTATACACTGAACGTGTTTATTCCTGTACCTAGTTTTCTTGCATTAATGCTACTTTTATACAGATTGTTAAAGTGTGTTGTTATTGTTTATAATCTTTTCAAATTACAATAATTATTCTATCTCTTTATGCATGTTCTGTGTCTGCAGCTTGTTTCACCTGGCTGTATTAATGTTTACCTGCTAGAAATGTAAAACCTGCTTGTGTCGCCCTCTGTCTGTCATCAAGAAGCCACTTTATGAGAACAAAACAAAGAAATGAACACTTTAAATCAACGTTATAGCTGTAAACTAGGTACTGTGGGAGAATGAGTTCCTAACTGTGGATCCAGTCAGTAATGTGAGCAGGATCGGGTCAGACCTGCTTTATATTTAGCATTTAGAGTCACATCTATTAAAGTGGATCTGATGGAGAGGATGCAGGGAGTGTTAGAGTTCCAGCTGCTGCTGCTGCAGCGCTGCAGCTGATAATGACCAGTAACCGCCTGCCAGTCCAGACCAGAGCAGCGTTACCATGGTGACGCTCAAACTGGGACCAAACACTGGGAACTACACTGACAAGTTACAGTAAAAGGAGGTGAAAGTGAAACTGGACCAGGAGGACAAGAGGATTCAGACTGAAACTACACAAACTCTGGACATCTCCCATCAAATGACTTCAGATATCTCACACAGCTGATCCAACATGCATGAAAATAAATTAATTGAGATTATCCCATTCTGTACACATGATCTCTCTGTATGTTAACAGCCCGATTAATCAGTTTTTCATCATGGATCAATCACTGAGGTTATTTATGAAATAAAATGTAAGGATTTGCTGTTTTTCTCAGTTTTATTTCCTTATAAATTAAAAGGATTTAATTTGGGTCTGGTCACTTTACATTTTTCACCAAATTCATACTTTTTTATTAAAGAAATACTTAAATATTTGGGGGGTATCTATTATTTATTTGCTTTCTTGCCTGGAGAGTTTCATGTTTGTGTGGAAAATAAAGCTTCAGCATAACTTTTCTCAAACCAAGAGTTGGAAGGTCCTTCCTCCTACAACGGTGTGTTCAGGAGCTTTAAATCCTAATGTGGAAACATGGACGCTACAAAGAAGATATGCTTTATAAGTTAGAGCGTTTAAACACTCATTAAACCCTTAAACCACTAAAATATTGCTCAACATGACTGTTAAATAACTTTTCTGACTATTCTACACGGACAGCAACTAACGATTATAACCCAACACTATTAAAAATGACTTGCAATAATCAAAAGGTTTTCACCGTTAATCTAACATTTTCCTTTTTTCACCATGTTTCTTTGCAATACGACATCAACTTAGCAACTCGTGTCCGAGCATTTTCACAGACAGTCTGACTTGTTCTGACTTCAGCAGCCGTTCATGTGAGTTTTCTTCGTGAGGAAAACATTTTTATGATTATTCCAACACCACATGAATGCAATAAGAGTATCTTAAGCTAAGATAATCTCCTGCTGGACTGAGTTTATTTATCAGCATAAAAACATGAGTCTTATAACTCTTTTCTCCTGAAGAGTGATAATAAGTAGCTGCAGCCATGTTGAACAGGAACATTCATGGACTCTGTCTCTTTGTTTTCTTTCTCTAATTTAAAACAGGAACATGAAAGCAAATTGTGACATTCAGCCTTGAGACAAAAGCACAACGTAGCATCCAGCTAATCTCCTTCATACACTTTAAAGTCGTTTCCATGACATAAGCCAAGCTGAACGTATGATAAGGCCTTATCACACGTTACACAGGCTCCTAATCTGTCATGATTAGCATACAGCTGATAGACTGACTCACATCAGCTCCATCAATACTCAAACATGTCTGATACAACATTAAGAAACAGGAAAACAAAAAAAAAACAAATCCCTTCCTTAAAAACTCTGTTGATGTATGGTTTAAGGCTCATAGACATATTGACTATTCAATATGGCTATTCAATTTTCACCTATTTGGGATAATGCGCAGTTCGCCCCTGGCAGGGCAGATGGTGGTTTCAGGCTTGGGCTGACAGGGGGGTGCAAAAACTTGGAGACTTATATGTTCAGGGCACTTTACTAACATTTAAAGACCTTTGTTTGAAATATTCAATTCCAAAAAAACAGGAAAACAGGAGAAGAGCAGCAGCAGTTTAATGAGGCTGTAGTTGCTCAGGGAGATAAAGAGCTGGAGGCCAAACAGCTGCAGACCTCCGTCCGTCTGCCAGCCGACCCCCCACTCCCACTGAGACCCACCCCCCACTCCCACTGAGACCCACCCCCCACTCCCACTGAGGACTAAACCCACTGAGGACTAGACCCACCAGAGTCTTTCTCCTCAGCTCACCTCCTCTCTCCTCTCCTCTCCTCTCCTCCTCTCCTCTCTACGAGTCATTCTCTGGATGTCTCTTTCTTTCTAACACCAGCCTAGCCTCCATTGAGAGGGGGACCAGTGCATTGTGAGGGCTTTGTTATTATGAGGACCCCACCCTGCTGCTTTCCCAGGACCCAGCAGGCTGTGGAGCTGCTGGAGGGAGGTGTACCCCCAGGAGAGGCTGATCCAGGGAGCCACAGGGAGGCCCAGAGGACGGAGGAGGGATGAGGAGAGAATGAGGAGAGAGGAGGTGATTAGCTCCAGTCTCCTAATCTAATCACAGGCATGACCGCCCCGCGGGGGGGGAGGGGTCTCAGAGATACGGAGGGTCTGAGAGTTAAATCAGTTGTTTTCAGCACAAGAGGTCATCACGTAAACGCTGCTGGACTCTGTCACACTAAACATGGAGGGAAGAGTCTGAGCTCTTGTTTTGCTCTCTGACAGGTTGTAAATTAACACCATGAAGTCCAAAAGGTTGATCCAGATGAAGAGGAGAGGCAGATCAGGGCTCAGGGGTGGGGCTTTTAATTGGAAAGTTTCCAAAACCCACGTCACCACTCACAAACTGACCTCATTTCATTCACGTGCATATGTTGCGAAAGAGAAAGTACACAACTGGGTAAAAAATGGGAAATTTGATAAGTTATAATCTACTTTCAAATTCAAAATCACCTATATAGCACAACTGCCTTGTACTTCAAGCCAGCAGATCTCTAAATATCTCTAAATATCTCTAGATCTCTAGATATCTAAATAACAAATATCCAAGCCAAGACTTAAAACAAGTACATGTTTACAGTAAGAGCAACTTGAAACATGAGAATGGAGTCGAGAGACAAAACAAGCTAAATAAAGAAAAGATGGGTTCTAAGATTGTATTTTTAGTTCCTCTTCTTTTGTTCTCCACACAAACTGTTTACCTGCATGTTTACCTGCATGCTACCAAAGCTAGCTTAAATGTGACTTGGACTACAAACAGACTACAAATAGAAACCAGAACACTTTGGATATCAAAAATGGTTTCTTGTCACCTTTTGATTCACATTCATTCATTCTGTTTATAGATTAGTTGGCAGTTTACTATGTTATTGTTGTTTTCTTTCTAATGAGAAAGTATTTTGGTTTATTAAAGAAGTAGACGTGGATAATGGCAAGGCGGTTTGCTGACTTAACAATAAAAGTTATAAAAGCAGACTAGAACATAAAGAAGCAGAAGCACCTAAAACAAACTAAACAGTAATTCTACAGTGCAGTTTATTTTATGTCCGATAGGTTCAGCTCAAGTTAATTCAAGTAAATGACATTAGTTTAAACTTCTGTTGAAACGGACCACCCTCAGGCAGACAACAGTGGAAACGTTTGAGAACAAAACCTCTCGGAGGCTTTTTTTTGTCCTCTGCAGACTGTGACAGAGACTTTTCCAGTCCGGTCAAACAGTCCATCTCTGAGCGACTCTAGAAAAAAGAAACAAACTCGGACACACGGCTGCTTTTAATTCACTTGGAACGGAAAGCCTCATAACGTCATGTGACCCAGTTAAGATTTGTCTGAATTTTTTAAGACTTTAAGTCTTTCTCGCATTACGTCAGTTTTACAGCCAAGTAAACAATCTTCAGGGTAAAAAATAAAAGCCTGTGATGTGTTGCTTTCATTAGACCACTTCCTGGATGCTCCTGTTGAAAGTTTTATTGACGCCACTCGTTGAGAAACTAAAGTAAACTGTGGGCTGAAATTAATGACCCCAAAAAGAGCAGATTGTCAAAAAACAGATGTTGCTGGGAAAGTGAATATTCTGACTGCGTGTACAAGTGCAACAGTAGTCTGAGGAAATAAACCGGCTTGTTATCAGGACCATCTATCCACAGCAGGACCTTGCTGTAACAAACTGTATTCCAGATGTTAGTCCCAGCCGGCCGGAGTCATCTGGTTTAACCTCTGACACAGGAGCAGCCGTCCAATTAGTGGATTTCACACTCTGGTCACGGTGAAACCAGTCTGGCTTCGGTTTCAGGCTCACACTGATAGTGCCAGGCTCTGATTTCCATCAGCAGCTAACTTAACGCCCCAAAGACACATAAAGTAAGTGTTTATTTAGGATCCAAATGCATGGAGAAGATGTAGATGAAACCCTCCAGTTAAAATAGTCGTCATACCAGCAGACATTAACTGACCCAGTCCCATAAACTGCAGCCAGCATCCCGGATTAATGACAAAAGCTCTGCCATCAAAGCTGGAGACAAGCACGAAAGGCAGATGATGTGGTCTGCATGAGTGGCGTAGCAGTTAAACTTTTGTTTTTTGTAACATGCACTGTCATCTGCAAAAGGGGCAGAAACAGAGGCTGCTGGTAATATTTTATTTCCATGCTTTGAACGTTTCTGTTTAGGAAAGGAGCGTAAAAAAACCCCATAAAAGATCTTTTCCAAAGCATCTGCGCTGCCATGCTGCCAAGAAAGAGAAGTATTTTTTGCTTTTCTTGTGGCCTTAACGGAGGGTCGTAATGAATGAAACCCAGGCTTTTTTTTTTTTTTAATGGGCCCAACACGGAGCCCTGAGGGACCACGTGCACTGGTACATCATCCCACTGAAACCAGTGGCGATCCCTGACAGCAAACCGCCGTGTCGTCACTGCTTCAGCCATGACCTAAGCGTCATTAAACATCTGAAGCTCAGTTGCGTGCCTTTAAAATAAAATGAGAAATTACAAAGAAATGGCTGAAGCTAATTACAGAATACAGAGTCAGGAGCGAGACCACGCAGCGCTGCATGCTGCATGCTGCAGCTGGTAATAAAGAGACAACAATGCATTGCACCTCCAGTCTGTTGCACCCGACTATAACTATGGCTCAACATTATCGGGGATATTCAAACAATGGAGAGACTCACATATAGACTAAAAACTAAGGAAGACTCATTTTCTAAAGGCTGGGATAAATGGTTGCTGTACTTGTCAAAAAATTGAAGAAATGTGAAATATTGTTTATATGTAATGTGGAGTGCCCCCCAACAGGTACTGTTCCTCTCTATTTTCCCACTTTATATCTTTCTCTCTAACTTTCTCTCTCTGACTATACTCTACATAAAACCAATAAAAGAAAGTAAAAAAAAAACAACAATGCATTGCACAGCTACTTCAGCACGTTGACTATATGATGAAACACTACTGTAGTGTTAATCTGGTAGCAGAGAGTTTATTCCACGTGGAAAAAGACGGTTCATATGATCTTTCCTACCACAATGAATCAGTGACTGAGGTTTGGAACAAAAACACTACATCCCTCATGAACGCTGCGTCTCATAAAACTTTGCAATAAAGAGCATCACACGTGGAAAAAAAAATCACTGCTTGTTGGGAAAAAGCAAGAAAGTACATAACAGCACTCTGACTTTGGTTACATTGTGGTCCAAAGACTTGACATATAAAAGGTCTTTGCCCTCAGGGGCCCTTTCTCACACACACACAAACAGGTTTACAGGTCTACAGGTGGGACCGGTTCTCAGGTTTACTGTTGAAACATAAAATACGGAAACAAGACCAGAATCTGTGTCGCACTTTGTCACGAACACTGACAGACTTCCTCTTGAAGTCACAAAGGCAGAGCAACCTTAGACCAGGATCAGGTGTTTGGGTCCAGGATGCTTCAGACAGAGCTCCGGGTGGGAAATAAACCTGATCCTGTGTCAGGAGACATAAACTGATTCATTTCAGAATAAAAAACGAGGATTTCTAGCTTTTTTTTGTCTTATTTGATAATAAACTAAATATATGTCTGACTGTTTGTCTATTATCTTGAACGTTGAAGACACTATGATGAACATTTTCCACCATTTAGGCTAAACAAGAGCTTTAATGTTTCATATTTATTGTAATATTTAATGCACATGGTGTAACTAAGTAGATGAATTAAAGCAGTAGTAAAGGGAAATAAAGGAAATAGTTTTAAAAGTCAGATTTTGACTAAAACTGCTGCAACTAGGGTTGTAACAGCAGGAGATTACTGTATTACTTGTGAATTATTAAATTAATTATCAGTTACAATGACTTTTAAAGGAATGAAAACTGATGACTGACTGACAAATGCTTCATTATAACTGAAGCTTTAAACCACTTTAATGGAAGTTTGTGTAAAAAGTCTTCCTTTTGAAAATAAAATGTTGTTTTTATTACCATATTAAGCAAACGTCCACTTTTTATACCACGGTATCCTGTGATACAGAGGATTATTTCAGTCAGAGCTGCAACGTATCAGCAACTCTTCTCATAATTGTCTCTTTTTAAATAGAGAAAAGCCAAACATTGTCTTGTTTAAGCTTCTCAAATTATTTTCTTTGTCTCAACATTATAATAAATGGACTATTTCTCTTGATGTAGGGCTGCCGGTTGTTGGTCGATTAGTTAATTGGTACATAACTCCAATACTTTGGTCAAAGTAGAATTACTCCAATATAAGGGAAAGTGGTACAGTCAGACTTGTACTTGAGTTAAAGTCCTGGAGGGCTTTCCTTTAGAAGGACTCAAGCATTCAAAGGTTATTATATAATGTTGATGCATTGTTGTGTTGTCGCCAGAACCTACAAAATATGCAGTGCTACATACTGCAGTAAGAGAATAAAATATAATATAACAAACGTTTAAAAAAAGTAGAGTTAAAAGAAGCAGTAAAGCCTGAGCTCATCAATACTTAGTCACTATTGATTAGCCATGGGACGCGTCTAATACCTGGCTTCATTACATCCAGACACTGTTTATGACATTTAGCAGTTTAGAAATGAACATAAAATGAATCTGTTGTCTTTATAGCTTCAAAGTAACAAATACTGTGGAAGCATAATAAAAATCTAGTTGAGTCAAAAGTAGAATACTTGTCTTTCAACTGTAGTGGAGTAAAAGTGAAAAGAAAACTAATACTCAACAAATGTACAGACGCTTGAAAAACTGACCTATTATATGTTATTATAATATATTATTATATTATATATTATATGTGCTTCTTGTACTTGGTTATTGTGGTTTTTGTCAGTTAATTAATATTTCTTGTCATTTTTTAGCGTTGAATGACATCCGGTCAACAGAAGAATTAAAGTTGATTCTTTAACAGATCAATTAAACTGTCAACGGTCACTGTTAACTGTCAATTAAATCAACTAATCGATTACTCGACAAAACCCGTTAGCCTGTTAGTCGACTAAGACTGTATTAAGGCTTCTTAATGACATGAGACTAACTAAGAAAAAGCATTTATTTACTCCCCAGGTGCTCTGTCAGTGTATTAAAGATGCTCGGGACACATAATGAACTAATATATATGAACTAAAACGGTCATAACGGTCGTATTATCAGAGCCTGGCTGATAGCGGTCCCTGAGCTGCTGTGTATCCGGGATAAGCATCAGTCTGTCGGGCTGCCCTGCCACGAGTCCCCCTCTAACAGCTCTGGAGGAATAAGACCACTACTGAGTAACTCCTGAGGAGTTTGACAGTTAATGTGGCTGAAATACTTCCACTAAGACTTCTTTCATACAGTAATCATCTCAATAGTTGTAGCAAAAAGTAACAAAAGGAGTTTTTGACTCACGTTTCTCTGCTGGCGGGGCGGGTTCTGCTGCAGCGGAGCTTCTGGATCCAGCTGGAGCTGTTTGTTTCTTCTATGAGATGTTTTAAAGTTGTAGAAGTTGATTCCTGAGTTTTTTCTTCCTCCCTCACTGTCTCTTCTTCATCCTCCACGTTTTCTCCGGAACCAGCAGAATGAATGGTTCCGTCCTGCTGCTGGCCGGACAGACACACTGCCGAGGATGGGAGTGACTCCGGGAGCCTCCTCCCCCTCCTCCAGGAGAATAAAAAACCTCCTCCAGGAGAATAAAAACCTCCTCCAGGAGAATAAAAACCTCCTCCAGGAGAATAAAAAACCTCCTCCAGGAGAATAAAAAAACCTCCTCCAGGAGCATAAAAAACCTCCTCCAGGAGAATAAAAAACCTCCTCCAGGAGAATAAAAAACCTCCTCCAGGAGAATAAAAAACCTCCTCCAGGAGCAGACAGGCTGCTTTATTCTAGAATGTGGCTGTTAGTCTGAATACTGCAGGAAGAACCGCTGCTCCTCTGTTGGAGGTGCTTCATGTGTGTTTTTATATGAGCAGGTTAACTCTGAACCACACTAGGACTGTTTTTCCTCCTTTTTCACGCCCTATGGCCTTGTATTTCACCTCAATATAGCCTATATAATAAAATAAATATAAGTTCTGCAGCTCTATGGAATCATCACAATCATGGCTAGAGTTGGGGACAACTGAAAAATGTCTTTTGTGCAGAATAACAAAGTTATAATAAGATAGTAAGACTTTATATACCCGTTGTCACAACAGCTCAAGGTACAGACATACATATATATATATATATATATATATATATATATATATATATATATATATATATATATATATACAGAATAACCTAACCTACAGAAAAATATATTTTAGAATGTTAAATAGTAGTAGCATGTAGTATTAGGAACATCAATATATATATATATATATATATATATATATATATATATATATATATATATATATATATATATATATGCAGAGGATATACACAGTATAGTATAAGAGGTATAAAAAAACAATATATAATGTAGAAAAATATACAAATCTCCTCTCAGCTCTGTGTAAACAGATTTTCAGTGAATATTTGTCACGTGACCGTTGGTCTCAGCAGAATCAGTCATGTCTTCAGTGTCTCTTTTTTTTTTTTAAAGCGAGTAGCGACAAATCTAGTGACTAGTTTCTAGTTGTTGTTGGAGACTCGTTGCTCCTCTTCTTAACAAGTAGCAGGCGACGTCCCAAAGCACTTAACAAGCAGCCCAGTCCTCCTGCAGCAGTCTCTCCCAGCTGCAGTCACAGCAGGGGATGTTAACCCCTCAGAGTCCAGGCTGCACCAGGCTGACAATCAATCACGCATGGGCACTGAGGCAGGTACTTTCTGAGCCGCTAACCGGTGGAGTTGGGTGGATCTTGGGTGGATCCTCTCTCCCAGGCCACCCATAGAGGCTCACTGGAGGGAAAATACCTGATGGAAACACGTCTAATGTTTTAACAGGATCTAGTTATTCCAAAAGCCGTAAAAGCTTTTGGCAACGTTAGACATGAGACGTGTAGGAGGAGGTGATTTTCACAGAGATATCACACTTTTAAGATTTGTTTTAATTACTTCTTCTAGCAGAAACATTAGTAACCTATAATCTGTTCAAGAACTGTCGGAAAGTTCAAATTTTGACTATTATGCCTGTTTTCACAGTTTCTTTTGAGTGTTGTGTGTGTGTGTGTGTGTGTGTGTGAGTGAGTGTTTAGATTCTAATACTTGTGGTTTTTGCTTCTTTTACTTAAAAATCTTAACACTTCTTCCAACACTGACTACATGAGATGAGATCCTGTGTGAATGTTCACTGCTGTGTTGTTGGAGGCTTGAAAATGATAATCTAAAGTTTAATTAAAGTGTTAAACTCAAATTAAAGTGTGGGAGCCCTGAACGGTTCTCATGCAGCATCATGGGAAACACTCTGTATGTGGAAGTAGAGAGCAGAGAGTTTTAATTAGAGATTCACCATTACACAACGGAAACAACAAGATAAATATGGGAATAAATCTGTTTGTGTGAGGTGAGTGTTTTCCTGTTATACTACTTTATACCTCAACCAGATAGAACTGTGAATTGCTTCTTACACATTAACCCTTTGGATATCTGACTGGACATTTCGGCCATTTTTAAGGCTTGTGGGAACATGTTTTTTTGGTCAAGCGACCAATTTCCAAATGGCCATGCCAGTTTTACCCTTTAGAGAGATTATTAGTATTTTAATAATAATAATCAGTCATTTTTAATCGTTTCACCTTCTCAGCTGCTTCTGTGGTAATAAACTAAATATTTTTGAAGTCTTTTTGAAGACATCACCTTGGTTTTAAGCGATTATGAGGTCCATTTTATACTTTTCTACTAATATTTTATAAGTAATAGGAAGATCAATCACTAAAAATGGAAGTTTAAAGCGTTAAAGGTTTAGAACCTTATGCTACGAGTTAATGAAGTCCATTCTCATGTTCTATTATGTCTGATCAGTTGTTGCAACTTTATGGGTCAATATGATTTGTTACACAGATTGAACCATTTTTGATGCTCAATAATTAATTAAAATGGTTATAAATCCCTCCAACATACCACACCAAGACACCAAGACCCTGAGGAACACATCAGAAGGTTGTCATTTGGTTTCAAATTATTTCTTTGATTTTTTGGAGATTTCTGCCCGACCAGATCTCTTATTGTTGAGTTGACCTGTTGACCCTGTTAACATACATATGAATAATAAAAGTGAACTGAACTAAACTGCAAGAACTGCTTTTTTTCTGGCGATGTGATGGAAGGAATCTTAGACTCCACAACAAATGTTTCCTAAAGTTAAGAGGATAATCTGTCATCTCTGTTCAGCAGTTGTTGTCTCATCATCTCTGATTCCCCTCAGCCTTTAAGAACAGGCTCTTCACACTGTTACATGAACATTTGGGCCGTCTACATGTCACATTCTCTCTAAATCTCTCTAACCTTCCCTGAGAGGCTAACAGCTGAGCTACACACTCAGATAGCTCACATTCTGAAAGCTCTCCATCTATTTCTGTCCAACATGTCTACATGTTTATGTCTGTAGCTGTCAGCAGAAAGACATACTAGCATTATTTCCAGACATGTGTCGGAGCATGCAGCATCTCTCAGTCTTCAGGTTTTATTCTCAGATTCAGGCTGAGGATGTGCAGGAATGGTGCAGAACAACAACTGTTGTATATTCCTGCATGCTGTGAGTGTGAATGGTTATTCTGAGTGTGTTGTGACTAGCAGGGACGACGGTGCCAGGACCTCCTGCCAGGACCTCCTGCCCTCTGATGTGTGCTCCTCGTCGGTCAAATGAGACTTGAATGGACTGAAAACACAAGGGAAGTCTCATGACTCGCTCTGGGAGTTTCTGGACAAACAACTCAGCACTTCTTTTTCAATAATAACAGTCCTGATGTTATCCACAACGCTCTGGGATCACTGTTAACCCTGACTGACCTCTGGCTCACAGGATGAATGGAAGCACGACAGAAATCCTCCTAGAATACAAAATATAAGACATACAGTATCATACATGACAGACCACACTACAGTTTGGTACAGACATCCATGGTTAGTTAGTTAGTTAGGTTCTTTATTTATTTATTTATTTATTTTTTGTTTCCCAGTAGGAGGAATCACAGGGACGTTGGTGATCCACTGACTTTATTCCTTGTGCCAAGAATTTCCCAAAAATACTTGACACAAAATAACTCCTTTCAGGAAGAGCTTTTTACTCTCTTTAGTACAGAATGTAAACATAATGTATGCTAGCCTTTTATATTAGTAGAATAATCACAACATGAACATTCAGGACTATCAAAAACAGACATCTTGTTCAAAGTAGAAGCATAATTACTTGTTGTTACTTGTTATCAACAGTCAATCAATTCAGTCAATCAAGTTATAAAACACATTGGGTCTTTTCCACCTCCAATCTAATTAGATACAGATTATTTACACCTCATTAATATGATAGTTTGCTTTTTAGTATTAAACAAATTTGTTTGGTAACACTAATCCCCTAAAACATTCACTGAGAATGAATTTAAAATTTGTGACTTTTCATTAATGGTCAGACTTAAAATTTGTCTATTATTTTAATGACCAAATACCTGAAAAACTAATGACATTTACATAAAAAAAACTTGTTTAGACATATATCAAATGTATTGAGATAATTAGGTTGAAGCTTGAAGTCACTTTACCGAATTCAAAAAGTGACGTTTTGGACTTTTTTCCTCAAAGTGCATAATGATTTTTTTCCTCATCTCATTATTTTTTCTCCTACTTTTTTAACCCACTGTCGTAACACTTCCACCAAAAGGAAATTCAAAATTGCAGTTGTGGGCACAAATGGGTTAAGATAACAGTGTGAGGGCTCCAGTGTAATAATAATGCTCTGTGGATCTTTTTATCTGTGGTGGTCTGCCAACACTGAGGGGCTGTTGGGGGATTTCTTTCTTTTTTTTTGTTGTGAGGTGTGATAGCTGTCGGGTTTCCCCCTTCGAGGCTCAAGGTTCAACACATTCCAGACTGGTCAGGATGGTTTTAATCTGTTTTCACAGGCAGCACAGACACCATCTAGTTGGAATTCCAGTCGCACTTCACTCGAGACCTTCAGGGTCTCCTGGTGGGAATAAAAGAGGAATCAAGTGTGTCCCACACTGCAAAAAAGCCAACTTGTATTTTTTGGCCTAAAACAGTGATTTAAGTTGGTAAAACCTGGAAATATAAATGATTGACATTTAGGGCAATAATGTAAGTTAGCACAACAAAGGAAGCCAGTTGTCTGCTCAAAAACAAGTTGGTGAGTTGTTGTTACTTATATCTTTAAGTTGAGGTTCACAACAAGGGACAATAGTTCTGATAACTCTTATTTCTTTGTTGGGAAATTTGGTCATTAGCGAAAGCTAGCGGCTAACTGATGCTAGCGGCGCTGCTTGTTACAGCTACAAGAGTAGCCATTAGCGTATCAATGCTAACTCAAAATTGTGGTCGCAACATTAGCTGACATTTCTTAGCGGCGTTACAATCGTCACATTGCAGAAGTTAGCAGAAGGATTGAAAGATATTATAATGTAAATTATAAGTTAGTACAACTTACAGTTGAGTTGATAAAAATCTGAATTCAGAGTTGAGCAAACTCAAAAACAAAACTTAAAATATTTAGTTTAATTGTTATTTGTTTGTTGCCTTAAGGGAAAAAAGAAAAGTTGGGTGAACTCAAAATTTCAATTGAAATTTTGAGTTCACCCAACTTTTCTTTTTTTGCAGTGTACATGTGCTCACCAGCAAAACATCTGAGCCTCTCGGGTCCTTGACACCCTCATATCTACAGCACATCGCTCCGTCACAGCTGACTAAACAAAAGAAGCTACGTCAGAGCAGAGAGTCCCAGTGTTGATTCAGCAATCAGAGCGTTTGTCACTGTGAGGCTTCACAGGCCAGCCAGTGCAGGATTAAGTGTGAAAGACACCAGAACCACTGAGGAGGAGATGAGTTGTGACTCATAATGACAAGATGAAGAACTCGTCAGGAGGAAGCTGGCCACAGCGTTGAGAGGCATGAGAAGAGCAGAAGGTCTGAGAAACTCACAGCCTCGGGTTTAGATGAGCGGTGGCAACATCTAATTAAAGGAGCCATCCCTTCATCTAGGAATCAGAGTTTTGATTGTAGAGTAAACTAACAGAACGAGCGAGTGACAAATTTGTAGCCTGAGCGATGTCAGAATGTTTCTCAGAAACATTAAATAAGCATGTGGTCTTCTGCTCCGTTACCAGAATCACAGTTTAAATTCCATTTAACAGACACTTTGGAAGAAAACTGTCCACACACTCACATTCACACAATAAGAAACGTCTTGTTCCTAAAAAGCAGGATCATTAAAAGCAGATTATGTTTTTTTAATTTAAGCATCACACAGTAGCCCTGGGCGGCCATATGGGCTGGACCCTTACTTCATAAATAATTCAGTGAAATACGACCTCAAATCTGAAAAGACATTCAATAATTAAGCATCAAAGTCTGAAAAAAAATCCCAAATCCAAGTTCACTTATTGGCTTTTAACCAGATCACACGTGTGAAGGAAATTTGGTGTTTCCTGCATGGTGGGACATGAGGTAGGCGGCAACCTACTTGATATTCAAAACACAAGGCATTGTGGGAACTGACTCTGTGAACTTAACAATGATAACGCCATTAGAGAGGGGAACATGTAGACCAGTGGGCTCTGTCCTGATGTGATGCATAGGGCAGGAAGATAGGGCCACATTGAGGCTTACTGAAGAATCAATGCTGGGAACTACAGCAGACATAAGTTGAGCGGTGTACGGGACTTTGTTGTACTGTAAAAGAGCCATTTGGAATTGTGCGGTGTATGGAACACGAATGTGCTAATAAATCTTGCTGACACATTCACTGTTGCAAAACTGAATCTTAATCTAATCTAATCTTACTTAATGACAATTGTGAGGCAACTATTGGACTTTTTACTCCTCTATGTAGCTGCCAGCTTTAGTTACTTTTCAAGTCAAAATTTAACATGAAAAACATGATCAGAGACGTGGTTTTAAATTAAAGCTCATGACAGTATACTACTGTCATGAGCTTTAATCGTCATATCCTACTTAGTTCAACAGTAGTTGTTAAGAGTCTGAGTACTTCTGAAATAAGGTCCCATGTCAAACACCAATGGGAGGGACTCTTAACTGGGTTCAGGCTGATTATTTCATAGCATACTGTACAAAAACAAACAACACAGCTTTGGCCTTTATGGAGACAGATCGTATGACACATTTACAACAGAAACCAGAGTGGGTGAATCTGACTCTACAGCTCCTCTGTTGTCCACAGTAACCAGCTTTGTTGTTTGCCTTGCTCAGCTGCCAATCACTTCTCCTGGCAGGTTAAAGGTCACAGCCCACATTAGGCCGGGCCCGCCCACTCCCACAGGGAGCGCTTCCTGTGCTGCTGCATGCTGCTGCCAGCGGGAGGTCAATCACCACGAGGTCGGAGGTCAAACAGGGTGGATGTATTAAGGAAATTAGTTTCTCCCGCTCAGATTCCAATTATGTAAATTAGCTTTTTGGAAGTATCTTAAGTATTCTACCCTTTAGTTTGTTGGTTTTTTTCTACAGAAAGTTTTTCCAAACAGCAGAGCTGTCTGAATCACATCTGTGAGAACTGTAGATCCATGAATGACTGGTATGTGGAGTTATTGTAAAAGCCATAACAGAAGGGATATGTGAAAAAATTCCTCACATTTTCAACCTCCAAACAGAAATACTCTGTTACTCCGACATTTAGCACCTCCTCTCTAACTGTAAGGAGCCCAGAATCAGTCAGTCCTCAGGATTAACAACCATTTCAGTGCATTTTCACCTCTTTATTGTGGTTTTTTTCTCCAGGAACAAAACACAAAAACTTGACATCTTAAGTTGGACCAGAAGGCACTTACAAATAATGTTGTACAAAAAAACATAAAAAGTATGTTATAGTAAACTACAAATAAAAAGTAGACCACAGTTAATTTACAGCATTTTAAAAACATATTTTTAAACCTGAACTAAAACATTTTTGGCCATTTAGGGGCAATGCAACACTGACATTATTACCTCATAAATATCATGTTAGCAGTTGCTGATTGACACATCCAGCAGATACAGAGAGACAGACACATTTATTTGGAGTCGTCTTTCCGACAACCTAACGAATGTCCAATATTCATTTGCCTTTTAGCTCCATTTTTGGTCTCCACCACCCGCTTGATTACCTTGCAAGGAAAATGTCTGCCTAGCTGCAGAAACTATTCTGTCTGTGAGTCTTTGCCACAATGATCCACAACACCCACATGACCCAAAATGAGAGAAAAACGTTGTTGTGTACTTTAGTTTTTGGTTCATGTCCCATCCACTAACATGGTTTATGAGCTGTACTGCAGCCAGCCACCAGGGGGCGATCACGAGGTTTTGGCTTCACTTTTTGGGAGGCCATCCATTTCAAGTAACTCCTTTCATATTCATTTGTAGTTATTTTTATTTACATTTAGTCATTTAGTCATTTAGCAGAGACTTTTATCCAAAGCGACTTACAGGGGAAAAAGGGGAACAATTTTTATCCGACGTCGATGTAAAAATTGTGATAAGTGCAGCTTTTAAGTGGCTGAACATGGAATCCAGAGGTTATTTATTGGCTCTCAACAGGACGTTGAGCAGCTACCACAACAATTTGTTGTTGTCAACAAAGAACAGAGAAGCTGAGATTAAAACAGGCAGAGGAAGAGTGACTTCATTCTGTGGTGAGGACGCCATTACGCCACTATCTTTACACAGTAAAGAGTTGTTTACTGCTGTGTTCATGTTCTTAATGTTGATTTAAAAACCTGCTACCATCAAGATAACATGCATCTACTCTCTCTGGAACACACACACACACACACACACACACACACACACACACACACACACACACCTCTAAAGCTCTAAGAAGACACCATGGTTCGCTTGGTGGAAAGTTTCTCTCAGGTTTAAAAACAGCCTCTTTTTTTTTGTTTGACACATACAAGGTGCCTGCAGCTTCTCACCAGTAGATAAATGAAGTGTAAATACCTGGAACAGCAGGAGGTTTAGTCTTTACAAACCAGCAACATGTGGAGCAGACAGCGTTACGCAATCGCTTCAACTAAAGCTCGTCTCAGAGATGTGATCAGATCAATAATCAATAATGATGGCAGCATCGATCAGAAACTCACCGAAGGAAAATATGATCACTTTGAAGCTTTTATCATCTAAATTGCTATAAATGCAACTCTCAAAAATGAATTCCTGTTTTTTGAGTTGCAATAAAGCATTACAGGTACTTTTACTGCATAAATATTAACCAAAATGCGAAAACATTTTTTAATGAATTTGTGACCATAAATTGAGAGAAATAAGCCTTTTGTGTTAAAAAAAAAAAAAAAAGAGTCTTGGACATTTTATTTGACTTGTGAAAAATGGGAGCTAAAGTGTTGAGTTTATGTTTTTGTTTTTTGGGGGAAATAAAGTGAAATATGTTTAAAATATATTTTCTTGAAGTTTCTGCTGTATGAAATTATTGCTTGACAGAATGAGGCGTCAGTTCTTTTGATCTGATCTCATCATAGAGTAGAATAAACATCTCTTGTTCCTCCAGAAGAGATTCCTGCTGATGTGATTCACAGTAAAAACAGAAAGTGCTGTAACTTCTCCATGATTGGTCCCCTCTACGCCCAGGGTCCCCAGACCCCGCTGGGGCCCGGGTCACATCGGGGGTCTTCGTCGGGGAAGTTTATGGGCGCTGCAGATTTCTGGTATTGGTGAAGCCGAGAGAGGAGAAACTCCACGACTGCGGGGAAGTCAGCGGACACTTCGTTCCTCTCCTCCGGATCTTTCTCTACGTCAAACAGCATGACGGGCTTCAGGGGGTCCGAGCCGGACCGGGTCCTCTCAGAGCTGTTGTGTCCCGGCCGCGGGAACCAAACATCACAACCTGGAGAAGATTTATTATTATATTATATATTATTATTTATAAAAGGTAACAAACCCCCCCCAAGGGGTCACATGACCAATACCACGAAGGTTGCAGGGGCCGGACCAAAACTCTGAACTAAATTCTGCTCAATATTAATGTAATCGCTTTATAAAATACAGTAAATTATCTGGTTTTGAGCTGCTACTGATAGGAATACATGTTATGATGAGACTGTTAATGTGGAGTAAATCAAATATAGCAGTAAAAAGTAGTAAATACTCCAATCACTATATCACTTTAACATTTATTTTAAACACAACTGTAAATGTCCTTTAGCAAGGTTCCTATTGGTGTTTTTGTATTATATAGCTTGTTTTTCATGTTTGTACATTTTCTAGGTGTTTTACAATGTTGTGATGCTTTTAATTTGAAAAGGTGCCGTCCAGTGTAAAACGGGTGCTTTAACTTTGAAAGGCAGTGACAGGAAATAACCGGTAGAACGGTTAAATGAAAAAACGAACGGTAAATAATAACGAGTGCGTAGTAATTCATATAAAGTTGATATAAAGTATCAAAAGGCTTCTATAGTGGCTGACTGACAGGACACAAGGTTTGTTAGAGTTTATTTTATTCTGTCATATATATTAGTGGCTATATTTGTTGTCTTAACTATAGTAAAAGTGCTTGTTAGCTCTAGTGCTAATGATAATGTTTGCTATTTTTTTTTTTCAAAATAAAAGCACTGCGGTTATATTTATTTCTAATTTCTTGGTCGCCCAATGCCCCGGTCTGACATAAAGTGTGTTTCCCCCTCAGACTAAACATCATTATATATATTATATTAGGAGTGGCAGAGACACTGACCCGGGTATCCAGTCAGCAGCTTCCAGTTGGAGGATCGGATGGCGGCGTGAATGGACACATTGAAGCCGGAGCTGGTCCAGGAGCCTCCGCTGACCGTCTGAGCCAAAGGTAACGGACCAGAGCCAGGACCTGAGGAGCAGAGAGGACACAGCTGATCATCATCCATCTTTAAAAATATGTAGAAAAACCAAAAACCTGCTGATTAAGTGGATATTAGACTAACAGTGGCCCTCTGTGGATCCATGTAAAGTAAACCAGGAGGCAGACTGGCACTGATGCCACTGCATACCTGGGAACCAAGGTGTCTAAATAAATAGACCAATGAGAAATAAGAAAGAGCTCTTTCTGTTCTGTGCTGCAGCATCAACAGTGAACAGCAGGAACTGAGCTTCTAAACAATCCTTTTCTTTAAGAACAGACATTGGTGCATGGATTAATTTCCTCAGACACGTGGAACTTTTAAGGGTCTGTAGGAATTTGACAAATATGGTGGTAATGTGGTCAGCTCAGCACCAGTCTGTCCACTGGTGCCAAGCACAATGAATAATTCTCCATTAGTGCAGCTGGGCAGATTTGGAGAAGCGTAATGCAAACACAGAGCAGTCAGAGTTACTAACTGGCATCATTCACCAGCTTCAGGAAGAAAAGTAAAGAACTTATCTTTGTTCTGAGGTGTTCAGACTTTCTGCCACAAGCTATTTCTGCTCTGGTGGGAAATGTCTCCCAGCAGTGAGCACACCTTTTAAAGAAAGATCTCAGGTTCACGCTGTGTTTGACCCCGACAATGTGGTCCTGATTAGACAGATTTCCAAGTAATTTCACTGTCAAAAACAAGTATTTCCTCACATTCTCTGCATTTAGACAACTCCACAGCCACACAGAGCAAACGTTCCCATCGGAGCTGGTTTTTATAGAGTCGATCCCACCACAGCGACATGACTGGAGAATTAAAACATTTCCGATCTCAGCGTTTTCTCCACCACATGATAAAAGCTGTGACATTGCGTTCTTCACTGATCATCGGGCAGAATGACATGTGGGATCTTAATTGTTCTCACATGATGAAGCTGGTTGCTCAACGCACAACGCTCACACATTTACATAAACAACATGCAGAACTCTTCTTCTGAAGAGAAAGAGAAAACTGCTGTAGTGACCTTAGGGCTGCTTATTTTGGTCAATTATCATTATTATTATTATGAACACATTACTTTTGAAACATGCATTTAAAAAAAAATATATATTTTCATCAGTTGTTTTCTTGAATATTAAATATGAAAATAAGAATGAAATGTAAAAAAGAAATATGTACATTATATTTAAAAATGTGTACTGGTGAATTCATTTGGAGTCACAGTCTGCACCATATTTCAACCAAAAAAAGATGTTATGAATAAAATAAATATATATATATATATATATATATATATAACCTGTACATGTTTACATCTACATGTTTAAACATTAGCGCACTTCCACAACTTACAAAAAAATACTATATATTCTATATTAATGTTAATAAATCAGTGTCTCCTCTTCCTCACATGATAGAAAAGTGAAACCAGAATATCTCCATGCAGCAGCTGCCATCTTGCACAAGACTTAAACAAACATCATCGTGGTAAATCAAAAATGACAGAAAACATCTTTGTTTCATTTTTTTTTTTTTTAAAGAGTTTTAAGTTTGGCTAATGTCCCATCTGCTAACATCCAGGGGGCGGGGTTTATAACCTATACTGCAGCCAGCCACCAGGGGGCGGGGTTTATAACGTATACTGCAGCCAGCCACCAGGGGGCGGGGTTTATAACCTGTACTGCAGCCAGCCACCAGGGGGCGAGACACATGTTTTGTCTTCACTTATGGGGAGTTATCAGGTCGTCCCTCTTTATGTACAATTTAGGGCCAAAACCCACTGACAACAAACATTTTGGTGAACTGTTTCAACATATTAATAGTTGGTAACTCAGCAGAGACCAGAAGAAAAGCACCACTGTAAAGGAAATTAAAATTAAATGTGATTAATCACCCAGTTCTACGTGATTTCATGTCAGATCCAGGTGTTCATATAAGCAGGTGGGATAGTTTTTATTTCCAGCTCCTCTGCCACTTGCTTCTTTAAGTCCATTTCTTACATTCATTACTTGCATAAGAGCCTCAAAGCTCATCTGGATCCACAGCAGGAGAATCCACAAGTGGGCTCCAGTAAAAGGAGGGAGGCGAGGAGGAGGAGGAGGAGCAGAAGAGGGGAGGAGGAGCAGAAGAGGGGAGGAGGAGCAGGAGAGGGGAGAGACCCTGAGAGAGGCGAGGGTGGAGGGTGATTTAGGGCTTGGGCCGGGTCCAGGGGCTTCTCCACCAGACGTTAGGGGGACCCCTCGGTGACCCATTTAGCTGGGATCTCTCTTCTCACAGAGCGAGAGGAGAAAAAGGGGGATTTCTGAAAAGCAAAGTTGAAAGGAGAAAGTCTATAAGACGGGACAAAGCTCTTTCATGAGCTAAACACAGAAACCAAAAGAAGAAGCATGAAGGGAGGAAACGTGGAGAGGAAGGGTCTGAAGAGACGCTGAGCGTTAACAGGACCAGAGGAATGCTTCAGGAGGAGCTGTTGAATTAAGACTTTATAAAGAAGTGTTGTTCATCACTGGGTTCTTATTATCCAGATGATTTAGATGCTAATGACCAACAGAGGATAACTAGAGCTCTGCTGGCTTATAGTCGAATAAACAGCCGAGTCTTAAAAATGTGATAAATCATTGATTGGACTATAAATAAACACATTTGTTCAGACAGGCTGTTTGGGTGTTTCCCAGTAATTCTTTGTTTCACTTTCTAGATGAGAGATGAGACGTCAAAGGGGTCGACGTTAGTAACAAACCGACAGGGAATACTGTCAGCTGTAAAGAATGTCTCAAACAGAATGCCTCATCTCCGTCAAACGTGATTCCAGCTGCACCAGGCGGCTGTTTTCAGCTGTTTTCAGCTGTTTTCAGCTCAGATTCAGTCAGAGAATAATCAAGCATTTGGTGACTAAATATCCAGATTTTTTTTCTGGAAGTGGGGGAGACCAAAACAGAGCCAAGGATGCTCTGACTTTAGTTTCACAGGGACTTTAAGATCATGATCCCTCACCCGCTTCCCACCAGTTAACACTACAGTTTGTTATTGAAGCTGAAAATGAAAGCAGATCCCTGTAAAGACTAAAGGTGATTTTAACTATGAGCATCTAATCTTTAGGTGTTAAATAAGTCTTCTATCACACCAGCAGCACACTGCTGAGCTGTAGAAGATGAATGAAACAGAAAGCATCTCTCCTCCTGCAGATCCATTATGTGCCCATTATGGCACATCTGTTAAACATTTCAGCACAAAAATGTCCTCCTCTTCTACCTCGTCTATTTCTGAATGTGTAACTAAAGGTGCAGCATCCTCCAGAAATAGAGGCTCCGACCAGACCAGCACCACCTAATATTAACTGGTTCAGACAAGAATGAGACCACTCCACTGTTTCTGACAGCCAGGAGAGAAAATAGGGCCAGTCACATGACCTGTTTCCTGGAAAACCTCCCTACAATCACACAGTTTAAACTGCGCACACACACACACACACACACACACACACACACACACACACACACACACACACACACACACACACACACACACACACACACACACACACACACACACACACACACACACACACACACACACACACACACACACACACACACACACACACACACACACACACACACACACACACACACACACACACACACACACACACACACACACACACACACACACAGAGAGAGAGCCTCAAACGTCAACCGTCTCAGGTTTCAACACTCTGACTGATTGTAGTTTCAACAGTGACTGATTACAGTTTCAACCTTGTGTTATCAGCATTCCTCAGATAAAAACACAATAACAAATACCATTTTAGTGAGGTACAGTAGTCCAAAAAAGAAGTTAAATGTGAGAGAGAAATCATAAAAACGATGCAGATAATATTCGTACACAAGTGGAAGATGCTTGATTCTAATTAGAGCGGCTTAATGTTAATTAATTACCTTCACAGGTAATAACATGTGTATACATTTTATAAACCCACCAAAATAAAGGGAGAGCCACTGATAATAATCCAGACAGCATGTGAGACTCACCTCCAGCCAGACTCCTCATAAACTCTTAATCTGCTCAAACAAATCTCAAACACTCATAATAAACGTAACGTGGATTCCTAATATGAGTTGAGTGGATTGTTATGTAACTGGTGCTATTCTGAGGCCCCAGCCTGCTTTCACTTGACTTAATTGGATTCATGATGTCTGCTGTGTTTGTGAATACGGCTCAAACAATGAGCCTCTTGATGCTTGTTGGGGAGAGAGAATTACCAAGTTAGAAAAGAAGGAACGTCATTAAAGACGTGAACACAGAGAGGAACCAGGAGGTTCATCACCTCATGCTTTATCACATTATCATCACTGGAACATGAAGAATGTTCAAAGATCTCCATGTGTCCACTGGTGTTCAGTCCAGAGACCTGCAGCTGAGGTTCACTAATAATTAACTTCATTGCCTGCAGGAGTTAATGGTTGTCAGCCCCATGACAAACTGGTGACCAGTCCTCTCCCAGTGAGCCTCCACTCAAACCCTCCAACCAGCCTGCACACCATTTATAGATACAAGAGTTTATTTCTCATCAACAGCTGATTCCAGAGGCTGGAGCAGCTCAGGCTGAACGCCAAAGTGAAAATATTGGTCATATTAATTCTTATTGATCATAAGAAACTAGAAGACATAAGGAATCCATTGGGACCAACCATGTCATGTCGGGAAGAACAAACTGACATGAGGGTTTAAAGGGGTCCCTTGACCTCATGACCTCATGACCTCATGATATCTGAATTAAACTGAGTCCCCACCAATCTCCTCTTCACAGACACGCCCACTTTATGATAATATTATACAGTTTAGAATCAAAAACATGCCATTTTCTCATAAAAATGTGTTATTTTCACCGATTGTATTCTAATATTTCTGCATACTGGGGTCCCTAATCTGTGGTTTGCATGAATCGTGTATTCAATGATCCCAATTTTATTCATGTGTGATGCTGTTGGTCCCCATAGTACTCTGCTAATTCTTTGGTTCTGTTAAGTGTTAGATCATTTATCTGGTTTGGTAGACTCCCCTTTATTGCAGTGTAGCCATTTCATTGTAGTGAGAGAAAAAAAGTGAGATTTAGTTTGTCTTCAGTGTATAAAATGAGCTGCTGTGACCTTGAGGATAATCACAGCCTCAATAAACTTCACAACCACAAACTAGAGACAGGGGGCTGGAGTGGAAGCCTACATCTCTTTAAGCTAGTGTCAAATGATCGGCATGCTTTTCTCATTTATATTATTCTCAAAAAACAAACAAACAAACAAACATGTAGCTGCACTGGTATGAAATAAACTGGATGCAAACTTTTTTCCCAGATTTACATGAAGAGGTGAAATGATCTTGGCCTGTTGGCGGTTAATCTCTGCAGCCAATGTTTGTATTTCACAAGATCGTATTTCAAGATTGACGTCAGAAACCTCTCTCCTCAGGTCTGGATGAGATGCATAGACTGAGCATACACACCTACACAGTCAGGACCATGAAACTCCTCCTTGTTTCTGAGGTATTATAGCAGGCATGTCCAAACTATTCCACAAAGAGCTGTGTGGCTGCAGGTTTTGGTTCCAACCAAGCAGCAGCACCAGACTGGACTCAGTTAATCAACTGATCTCAGTCTTCAGACAGCTGATTGGTCAAACGGTGAGCTTTTGCTTGGTTGAAACTAAAACCTGCAGCCACACGGCCCTTAGTGGAATAGTTTGGACCTGCCTGTATCAGGGCTGGTGTGTTGTGATGGACGTGAACTCACATGGAGCGATGTCGACGTAGAGAGGGTCGATGTTGTGCAGCAGCTCCAGTCTGGGAGAGGCCAGTCCTTTACTGCAACATAAAGGCAGAGCACCTCTTAAACACAACCAACACACACACACACACACACACACACACACACACACACACACACAGCACGTCTGACTCACGCACTGTAAAACCCTCTGGGATCAGAAAATCTAAAGCAGCTGGCTGTTGTTCGTATGCTCTGACCACACGCCACCACAGAGAAAACACTCTGCTCTCCCTGACCACAGGCTCTGATAACACTACTAGAATAACTCTAACTGTAATATATATAACTACTGTTCTGGGTTGGTGTCATTCTGACCGGCTAGCTGTCAGCCTGCTGTTCCTGCAGCAGGCGAGCCAATTAAAAACAAAATGAAAGTGTAAAGGAGAGAAAACAAGCAACAGTTTGTTGTTCTGCTCACACAGCAACAGCAGCAGCAGGCGGCGGTCAGCTGACCAGCGGCAGCCAATCAGGCGGAGGCTGGCAGCAGTAGTAGTTAGCGGTGGAGGCTAAGCCTTGATTTTCTGCTGCAGCCCTCAATTTCACCTCCTCACTGTGTCCACATTTAGTTTACAGATAGAAAGTGTCAGTCAGACGGAGTCGCTGACAGCCTGAACACATGAAAACAGGAAAACACGTTCATATGACTTATTACATTACTAACAGCTTGTTGGCAAAAGATGTTATTGGTTATATCACGTATAAAAGAATTACAACATCTTAGTCACATAAAAGGATTTGCAGCTAAACTAATAAGCTGATCAAACATGTTTTCCTGCAGCTTTAAACAAGTTACATTTAGAACTTTTGAACCTTCCGACAGGTTTAAAAGGTTTTATTTGGACAAAAAAAAAAACACAAAAAATACAACATTTATCACAGCCAGAAAGTATAAAAATAGAAATTATTGTTTGATTTTTACATTTCCTAAATCCATTGAATGAATCATGTGTGACAAACACTTCCACCAGGAAAAATAACCAAGACTAAGATTTAAATAGTGATAAATCATCAAAATCTCTTCATTTTATTTTACGTGTTGTTTGACAAACCGGATCCTGTAAAAACATTCAGTTCAGTGCAACATGACTACAAGTCATGGGACAGAATACAGTACGACTTGGACTGCAGAATATTTACACAGAGCAGAGGAGAGAGGACAAGACAGTTTTGTGGTTGTTGTGGCTCCCTACCTCATTTAAATAATTCCATATTTGAATTTTAAATATTGTTGTATGTTGACTTTTTCTCTTCTTCATATTTTCTGTTTATGTTGTTGTTTTTGACTCAAAGTACTTGTTTCCTTAATTGATATTTATATTTAGTACTTTGTTCTTATGCAAAAATACACCACAGCAAAATCCTTGATTGTGAAAACTTACTCTGCAATAAAAATGATTCTGATTTTTATTCAGGGTGACCTTTACATATTTTGACTAGAAGTTAATGCAACTTTATCAAGGGTAACTTCACAATCCAATCCATTTTAATTCCCGTAAACATCACATTTAATACATTTTAGGATATTTTGCACCCTAAAATTCAGATTATTTTATTATTGAGGACTTTTTAAGGACCTGCAGGCGTTCATGATCCTGAGATGGAGGAGGATCTGGGGGGAGAAAGGGATGGAAGGACTCAGATTTGTGTGAGAATGACTGATGGAATTTCCTTCTCTTTGAGCTCCCATTGCCCCACTAACAAAGGGGTTATTGAAGGAGCAGAGGCTCCTACAGGAGGAAGACAGTAGGGAGACAGGCAGAGGGAGCAGGAGGAGGTGCACATGGGGAGCAGGAGCAGAAGGAGCAGGAGGAGGTGCACATGGGGAGCAGGAGCAGAAGGAGCAGGAGGAGGCGCAGAGAGAGGGCAGGCTGTCAGAGAGCTGGATCACTCACACTGGAAACTCAAGAAACAAGTCCCAGCTGTTTTAAAATCTGAGTCCCAGCTGTTTTAAAAGGTATTTACATTTTTTTTGGTTTATTTTGGTTGAAAGGACGCTACTCTTTATAGAAGCCATGTTTGCCTGGATTCATGATGTCCAGGATTACAATCAATGATACTGGTTAAAGCTGGATTGTTGTTTTTTTGTATTTTATTTGTTTTCTGATCAAATGCATTTGACCAATTATTCCTAAACATTTAATCCAAATGGCTATAATTCAATGGTTTGATTCTACAAACTGTCTTTTAAATTTGTGCTGCACTTTTCTAATGTATTTTGTAATGTATTTTTACTGTTAAAGTTGTTGTAGGACTGTTGAGTATTACTTGTTGGAATGTTTTGACCCCAGGAAGACTAGCGAACCGCCACGGCTCAAGCTAATGGGATCCTTTAATAAAACAATAATAAAACAAACAAACAGCTGAATATCCCACCTGATGGCGTCCCACACGTTGAACCCGTCCAGTGGCTTGGTGCCGTTGGTGCTCCCTCCGGCCAGGCCGACCAGCGTCGGCAGCCAGTCAGAGATGTGGATGAGCTCTCGGCTGACGGCTCCGGCGTGTTTCAGCAGCGGGCTGGACACGAAGCCCACTCCCCGGACCCCTCCTTCCCACAGAGACCACTTCCTCCCTCGCAGGGGCCAGTTACTGCCACCAAACAGAGTCTGACCTCCGTTATCTGAGGACAAACATCAGGAAGGAGAACAGAAACATTAAGATAAAGGCATGAAGAGGAGATCTGTTAGTTTACTGAGAATCTACAGACACAGAGAAACCAAACCAGTGTATGAATGCAGAATATTTCACATAAAGCAGGTTTCTCATTCTGGAGAAGAGGAGAAGAGGGAATAGGACAGAACGGAGAAATAGCTTTTAAATGTTAGTTTTTGTAGCAAACATTTGATCCTACAGACAGAGAGAAGACAAAACAAACCGACTGCTAAATAACAAGCTAATAAATATTGTTTCCACTGAAGGGAACGCTATGCCACCAAAAGTTATAATAACATACAGTTGTTAGCTGCAGAGATAAGGGACTGAGGTCATTGTGACTCGGACTAGAGTCGACTCAATCACTGTTTTGATGATATGCAACTTAATTTGAATGAAAATAAATGATTTGTGACTTGGAAGTTAAAGACTCATTACTTGATTTGACTTGAAAGAAACACCAACAAGTCATTTGAGTCCTAGTTTTCATGTTTTCAGTCTTAATTTTAAATGTAAAATATTAAAAATGTCTGTGAAACGTTTCCCGTTCCTCACTTCCATCAAACGTCTTTATGTCATTAAAGACTCATTCAGGTCAGAACGAGTCCGTCCAGAAACAATCTGTTCTTCCTGCAGAGAGCTAACGTTAACCTGATAATGATTTATATTAGGGCTAAAAGATTATCATGATATTCCTGACGATATAAAATTCTGAAAAATATATAGAAATATCTAAAATGTAGTCTAAAGTGCAAATCTCAACAGTTGCCAAATAAAAACAAATTACTCTTGACTCTTGAGTATTAGCAAATAATAAAAAATAACCATAATCACCCTCGGTATATTCAGTGTGTGTGTGTGTGTGTGTGTGTGTGTGTGTAAGTGTGTGAATGTCTCAGGGGACGCAGAGCTGGTTCAGATATGCATTTTTTTACCCATAAAAAAATATATACTGGTATAATGGGGAAGGATACGATATGGCCCACCCCTAATTGATCACCGATCAATAGAATAAAATGCATTGTAACGTTACATTTCTGCAAACTACATTGAAACTCAATCTCTACGTTAAGTTATGTTTCAGTTAAGTATAATTTTTGCACATCATTTAATTCAGCATTAAATGGCCGTTATATGTTGAATAATTGTTTGTTTTTTGTAAAGGAAAACTAATTAATATTAACAAAAACAAAAACATACACACACGTATGTGATGTCATGTTGATCCTAGAGGACATCAGAATGCTGAAGGCCTTCTGGGACCATGAATATCTGTACAAAACTTACGAAATCCATCCAGTAAATCATCTACAATGTAAGACATTAAATTAAAACAATACAACAATCTCCATCCCTGTGATGGGAAATCGGTATTTCCCATCACAGGGATGGGAAATACGATGGTAAAACACCATCTGTTAACTTTAACTCACGTTGTCAAGTTCTTCAGAAATTTCCACGACAATCCGCTCATCTCCCCTTTACAGAGAAATACTGCAGCATAATGTCCAACTATCACACACACACACACACACACACACACACACACACACACACACACACACACACACACACACACACACACACACACACACACACACACCACACACACACACACACCCACACACACACACACACACACACACACACACACACACACACACACACACACACACACACACACACACACACACACACACACACACACACACACACACACACACACACACACACACACACACACACACACACACACACACACACACACACACACACACACACTTCTACTGTCACCGTCCCAGTAAGCCGGTCCAGTATAAACACAGATGACCAATCAGTAGCCAGCAGGCCTCTGTGTGTCATGTGAGTCCAGGAAGTAGTCTGTGCCGATCCTGACTGTCCTGGAACAGACAGCCTCTCCTTAATGCGTTTCCAAGCTGTTTGGCTCTCAACAGGCTGATTCTTTCTTTCCCAGCTTCCCGTTCAGTTTCACCTAAAGCCCTTTTGCCTTAATTTGCTTACAGTAAAGTCCCGGTGAGGCAGAAACTTTCATCATGGAGGAATTTGAAGATTTTGGCTCATTTATTCCCTGATGCGTCTGACACATGTGGGTCAACTACAGCAGCTGGAAAATGACAAAAGCTTTATTGTAGATGTGACTAATAAAGCCATCGATAAACCTCAAACAGACTCTTTTTCGGTAAGTTATGTTTATAACCTATATCCTGCTCATGCATTACATAACCAGAGCATCACATCTGACACAGGAGGAAGCAGGAAGTAGTTTAGTTTCTCCTCAGTTTGCATCAGCAGATTGAGAGTCTGCCAGCATCTGGCTGCTGAATCCTTCAGTCAGAGAAGAAGAACAATGAAAACAGGCCACCTACCTCGCTCTTTACTTTCACAGCATTGTTCCTGTCTCATAATTACCCTTTAAAAATAACTAAAAATAACCCTCAAAGCACTTACCTACTTCAGATGAAATTCATTAACGTTCCACATGTGGAACCGACAGCAGGCTGCACATGTTTAGATGCTGCTGCTCGCCTCGTTATGTTCTTCATCAACAGAACATATATATTATATTATTATATTTATTAAGGTTCAACATGAACGGAGACCCCAGTGGTAGTTATAAGTCAGTTAAAATGTTCCTTCAGTGTGATTTCTGGATGTAAATCTACAAATCCAGTTTGAAAGAGAAACCCTGCGAGAACAAATCCAACAGAAGACTGCTCCCTAGTGGACATGCAGAGTATTACAGGAGCTCTGGGCTCTCCTCCTCGTCTTTATAAAGTCATGGAAAAAACATATTACACCGTTTTTTTCTACAATTTCTTGTTCATTTGTATGTCTGGTACAACTAAAGGTGCATTGTTTGGACAAATATAACGATAACAACAAAAAGAGTTTAATTTAGGAGCTGATATCTAGAGATTTAACATGGATTTATTGATAATAACCAAAATCATTATGATGAAATCCATGGAAAATCTCTAGATATCAGCTCCTAAATTAAACTCTTATGAGTCATTTTTGTTGTTATCATTATATGTGTCCAAACAAATGAACCTTTAGTTGTACCAGACATTAAATGAATAAGAAACTGAAGAAAATAAAGGTCTAATAACTTTTTCCTTGACTGTATATATATTCTCCCACTGTGTCCCCTCATTATGAAGCATCTCCTCTCATTGTTCTGCAGATCAAACCTAGTTTAACCTGATTAAATATCCACAGCTCTCGGTCATTGCAGCTTCTATTTCCATAATATTAAAAACTAGATGTCACCAAACTTCTTAACACTAAACCAACTGAAAACTGAAGTAGTTCTCTCTAAACTAGTCACAATAACTACAATATCGACTTCTTCTTCTTTATAATGTCAGCAACTCTTTGGCCAACATGTTGTGTAATGTGACAAACAGCAGGTTTTACAGACTATTATAATCATGTTTTCACAGTGAACTACCTAATGAACAGAAATAAAACATCATTTCTGCTCTGTTACTTTTATGTTAAATGCAGAATGTATCATGTCAAACTCTGCATGATGCCTGTCTGTATATTTCCCTGTTCCTATTATTGTTGTACCTGTAAAGTCACTATTTCTTGTTTTTGCACCAATAAAAAAAACACATGCAGGGATATCTGTTTCTCGTGCCTCCCTCCTATAAATAAAGCATGTTAGCTAACCTCTGATGCTTTAACTGAGTGAACCTGAACTCCTCTCAACCCTTTAAAGTCCCTTTGATGCACACAGAAAATGTGGACATAAAATGTAATTGCTCTTTATTTAGCACTCACTGATTCAGTTTCTATCCTGGCACGCTATAAAAGAGTCACATTGAGACGGACAATAAAAGCTCTGGAAAATATCTAAGTATTCCCAGAGGTGTTCAGCTGATTATCCTATTAATGTGATAAAGTAAAAGCTCTTTTATCATGGCTTTCCTTTGAAATGGTCGAGGTAACTTCTAATGAAGGAAAACCATCCAGAGCTTCAACAATCTCTCACATCTTAATGTTTTTATGAGATTCCACAGAAGGTAAACTGATCATTTCCTTGATAGAGAACATACCTGTAGAGAACACCAGGACCGTGTTGTTCCAGAGTCCTGCCTTCTGCAGAGCCAGAGAGATGTTTCCTACGGCCTGGTCCATGGCCGCCACCATGCCGGCGTAGCGCCGCCGGTGGGCGTCTGTGATGAAGCTGTAGGGCGCCACGTAGCGGTCGGGAACCTGCAGCGGAGAGTGGACCGCTTGCAACGCCACGTAGAGGAAGAGCGGCTGAAAGATCAAAGATTCAGAAACTAAACTACCTCAGTAAATCAAAGTACAGTAGCATCCCTGGCTGTGTCTTGGTGATACTGGGCTGCTCCAACAGTTCATAAACTCCCTCTGCTTTACAACAAGCCCTCATGTTCGGTTTGGCCATTGCAAAACGAGCCATCCTAAGGAGGAAGTCCGCTTCCCCTCCCTGCTTCAAAAGGTGGCTGAATGATCTGGTTTCCTGTTAATTTTTAGAATTGATTTTAAACTTTTGTTATTTGTTTTTCAGGCCGTTAATGGACTGGCCCCATCTTATCTGTCAGAGATTTTAACTGTTCGCAATTGTGGCAGAGCCCTGCGCTCTTCGGGTCAACTTCTCTTAGAGGTCCCGAGGACACGGCTTAAACAGTGGGGCGATCGGTCTTTTGCCGTCGCTGCTCCAAGGCTGTGGAACAAACTGCCCCCTGACATTCGTTTCACTTCTGATCTCAGCCTTTTTAAATCAAAGTTGAAGACCCACTTTTTTAGGTTGGCATTTAATTCTGCCAACTCTGTTTCTTAGGTCTACTCATTTTGTTTGTTCCTTTCTATGTATGGCTATGGTCTATGGCTCGTACTACCTTGCAGCACTGCAGCACTTTTATTTTGTACTTATATGTTATGCATGTGTTATGTATTGTTTTTATGGATTTCCTGTGAAGCACTTTGGGTACCTTCTGGCTACTGTAAAGGGCTATACAAATAAACTTGATTTGATTTGATTAATACCTCGAGGAGGTTTGATTTTCTTTGTCTAATTCTCATGATAGGTTTAAAAAGATCTGGGGCCCTTTTATTGAATACATTAGAAAAGATAAACCTCAAACTGGGACCTGAACACATTGCTTTCTTATTTTTATTTTATTAAGTAATTTTTTTTTTTATTATTGTATTATATTGTATATAAATATATGTTATATATATTGTATATTTTTTCTTGATATGTATCCGGGCCCTTTTCATTTCATATGAGTGGACAATTGGGGACATTTTGTTGGACCGACATGTTTTAGTGCACATTTTCTTTTTACGTTAATGAGTAAGTGGTGGCTGGCTGTCTGTTGCTTCTGTTTTGTTTTATCTGTTTGTTTACTTTTATTTTATTTATTTTTTTCTCTGTTGGGTTTTTTCTATGTTTCTTGTACTGTATGTGTCTGTATATATATATATGTGCCAAAACTTTGCATAAATAAACATTACAAAAAAAAAAAGTACAGTCGTATCCATAAAAAGTGCTTATTTGCCCAACACTAGCATATTATAACCTTTAACGTAGGTTTTATATATATATATATATATATATATATATATATATATATATATATATAATATATCGTAAGGTTGTCAAAATTATCGATACTCAAAAAAGTATCGATACTAAAACGTATCAGGATACGATATTCATTTTCAAAAACGCGATCCAACAACTTATCAAGCAGCTAAACCATACAACCTCAAAATATTGTTCTAATTGTTATTGTTTATTTTCTGCACTACCTCAGACCTGAAGCTTGTTATCATAGTTGCAGTTTCTTTTTGCACAACTGTTTCTTATTATAAATATTTAACCTGTGGTTCTGTTCATTTTTACATGTTGCATTTTTCTTGTTAATAAAAAGATTTCTGTTAAATTTTGGGGTCTTTGTTTTGATCCTGGTGGTATCGAGTATCGAATATTTTATATTTAGTATCGGCATTGAGTTGAAAATTTTAGTATTGTGACAACCCTAATATATCGTAACTTGTTAGTTAATAGTTGTCTGTTTTACTCTCTTTTAGTTCCGTTTTGGTCTCCACCAACTCCTGAGGAAAATATTGTAACTGTTTCTGTTGTTTAGCAGGTTGTTTACAGTTTTACAGCTTCCTCACTGAGCTTAATACGGACTACAGACGCTTTAAAAAGTGATTGTAGTCTCACTTTAATTTGCAGTTACATTGCAAAGATAAAGCTTGATTGCCTTATCATCATTTCCTGCTAGAATGCATCTGCAATGTCATCTCTTTTATCAGTCTATGAATGGGACACAGCCAGAGAAACACAGAGAACATAGAACTTCCTCTGTTCCTTCTTTAGACGGGTTCCGTTGTTTGGAAACTGAAATCAGGATTTCCTGCTTGACATGGTGAAACTCTGTGTCCATGTGTGTGTGTGTGTGTGTGTGTGTGTGTGTCACCTTGTTAGCGTTGTGTTGTTGAATGATGCTGGTGGCCTTCTGGCTGAACAGCTCAGTGGAATAATCTCCTTTATATGCAGTGGCCACTTCTTCTCCGTCCCGCAGGTCCAGAGCACAGCGAGTGATGTTCAGAGCCGCGATGGGAGAACAGCGGACATGAGTGAAGTAATCCTCGCTGCCCGTCAGGTAGCCTGGAGCACAAACATCACATATTAATGTGGAAGAAAACTGCATCCATAGAATGAAAAGGGCTTTATTAGGGCCTCGGGGCAATCTCCCCAGCACTGGTCCATACTGGTCCCATACTGGTCCCATCCAGCAATATCTGTAGGGACCAGTGCTGCACTACTGTTATACTGTGGATTTCTTCTTATTCCTCTTCCGGACGCAATTTCGTCCCGCTACTAGTCCTACAACTTGAAGAGTTGCAGGACAAATTATATATCAAAACGTGCGGTTTGATCGGGATCGGTGCGCTATTACTTTTCTCTACAGAATACGAATTTTTTGCGACGTAAGTCGCGAAAAACTGCCCAAAATTTTGCATTGAAGTGAATGGGACGGCCGACAAAAAATGAGCGAAAAAGAACAATAATTGGAGATTTTTAAACATCTACTTCTCCGGCATAATTTCACCTAGAGACTCCATTTAAACTTTAAACAGTAGACACAAGTCTTGTGTATCGGTGTATTAATCCACGTTTCGATAGGTCATATAGTTTTTTATCAATCCCTGTTCAATGACCATGATCATTTTTGGAGAAATTCTGAGATTATAATGGGTGTGTATTGCACGGAATGTTCGTGTCACAGTGTGTGACATCATCACCAGAGTGTAGAGGGAGAGAAAAAACTGTCAAAAAATAAATTTGAAAACTGCGCTGGAAATTGCAGTCTGTCTACCTCTGCTGTCACTGGAACAGGTGTCAGTTAATTCTGTTGATTGCTTTTGATCTTTGATCTGATTACAGTAACAGATACACACACACACACACACAATTTTCTAGTTCTAAATGAAATATACCAAAGTACGTATCGAAGCCGCGGCGGGTGGGCAGGCAGTCCTTCTTGTACATGCCCAGGTGCCACTTGCCCACCATGTGGGTGTTGTAGCCCGCCTCCTTCAGCAGCTGGGGCAGCAGCTTCTCCTGCAGGGGAACACAGTAGGGCTGGCAGGGCCAGATGATCTGGTGCTGCATGCCCGTGTGGATCTGAGAGGTGAGGGGTCAAAAACACAAATGCATCCTGTTAGGAAATAAACATGCATGAAGCAACATGTGAGAAGAGCAGAAAGGGAAGCAGCAGCGTCTGTGGCAACACTGATGCAAACAAGTTCAAATAAAAAATAACTTCTGTTCTACTTTCCACCACATATTTTCCCTGGAAAGTTCTTCTAGACACGGAGAAGTGTCCAAACTGAAAGTCAGGTCTGGAGTTTACTCGTCATCATGATGAAGAAGAGCCTCGTGCTTTTTATAAAAAATAACTTTATCTGACAACTTTAACTATTTTTTTTTATGCTCGAAAATGTAACTTCAATATAATACTCAACTTTGCCAAAAGTACATAAAAGAGGGACTCAGTATTGGAAGAAGTATTTAGATCTGTTACTTCAGTAAAAGTACTAATACCACACTGCGAGTAAAAGCCCTGCATTCAAAACCTTTAATGTATCAGCATCAAAATGTACTTAAAGTATAAGTAAAAGGATTGTTCTCACTCAGATTGTTTTATATAATATATCACTGAATTATTCTTTTTGATTCATTTATGCCAGCAGCATTTTACTGTTGTCAATGTAGGTTCATTTTGACTACTTAACATTCTGTTATGTGATTTTATTTACCAAAATGCATTATTATATTATCATGTTTTTCATGTTAAATCTTGAAATGAAAAGTAACTAAAGCTGTCAGCTAAAAGCAGTGAGTGCAGGAGTAAAAAGTCCAATTTTTGCTGCTAAAACAGGGATGGGCAACTGGAGGCCCGGGGGCCACATACGGCCCTCACCCTCACCTGAAGTGGCCCTCAGTGCAACTACATGCATTTGAGCATGAAATCTTAAAAGTGCAGCGTAAAAATGCACAAAATTCTGCTGTTCTTGCACTGAAAAAGAAAGAAATCACAGTAAGTGGTTATTTTTTATTTGCTTCAAACCTTTTGTATTCCTATTTATACTGTTAAACATGCATTTGAGCAGGAAATCTTAAAAGTGCAGTGTAAAAATGCAAAAAATTACTTCTTGCAATTAATGTTGGTCTGCTGTTCTTGCACTGAAAAAAAGAAATCTTTTGTATTCCTATTTATACTGTTATACATGCATTTGAGCATGAAATATGTTGAGTTACTGCACTGTTAAATGTGTAAACATATTTAAAATGTCAGTTTCATCATATCTGGTTCAGTGCACGCTCCTATATGTGGCCCTGAGGTAGTGAACATGATAAACTGAGGCCCCCTGCAGCATTTAAGCTGCCCATCCCTGATCTAGAATGTAGAGGAGTAGAAGGATTAAGCTACATAAGTAGAAATATTCAAATAAAATACCTTAAAATTGTACTTAAGTACAGTACTGGAGTACTTAGATACATTCACCACTGCTTTTATATGCAGGACTCTAACTAGTAGTGGATCCAGGCAGCAGGACCTGGTCTCACCCATAGACTCCTATGAGAGTGAGACCCATAAAACAGGTCTCACCCATAGACTCCTATGAGAGTGAGACCCATAAAACAGGTCTCACCCATAGACTCCTATGAGAGTGAGACCCATAAAACAGGTCTCACCCATAGACTCCTATGAGAGTGAGACCCATAAAACAGGTCTCACCCATAGACTGTATATGAGAGGTCTCACCCATAGACGGTATATGAGAGGTCTCACCCATAGACGGTATATGAGAGGTCTCACCTGGTACCTGCCGGTCATGAGCTGGTTCCTGGAGGGGGAACACAGCGGCTGGACGTAGTAGTTCTCCAGGCGGACTCCCCCGGCAGACAGCTGGTCCAGGTTCGGGGTCCTGATCTCGGAGCCATGGTAACCGACGTCATTCCAGCCGAAATCATCCGCCAAGATGAACACGATGTTGGGCTGCTGAGCCGCTGAAACCCCGGGACAGTTACCGAGGAACACCGCCAGGACCAGCCGGTAGACCAGCTGTGATGTCTCCATCATTAACAGCCAGTTAGTCACAAAGTAAACAAATACGGTTGTCACGTCGGTTTTAACGGCAGAGAAAGACAAACATGGCGGACAAGAGGCTGTCACCAGAACATGTCTTAGTTATAAGAAGATAAACAGGAAGAACCGCTGAGTTATAAAAGTTACAGTGGTTTTTAACTGTTACTTCCGTGTTCAGCAGATTAAAAACGTTGCTCGACAGCAGCAGCCAATCAGATGACTCGAAAAACAGCCAATCACGTGAAAGTACGAGAGGCGGGGTCCCTACATCGGAAATGTTCGGAAGTGTTCGGAAAACGATACTTTTATTTCCAGATGGGTGAAGGAATGATTTCTTGATGCTGTTGCTATATTAATACTTTTGAGTTTTATGTGTTTGTTTGCATGCTTTTTATATTTACTGTGTTTTATTTATAATTTTAGATTAATTTGTTTAAACTGGTTTTGTGATTGCTTTGAACTTTTCTGTTTCTCTTGACTGGAGAGCTGGAACAGCCAATCCTTTACGTCAAATACAGTTGTATTTTATACTTAAAAAAAATAAAATAGTAATATTTTATAGTCTATGACCAACCACACTGTATAAAATATGACTGTATTTTAGGAGAGAGTTCCTGTAGTGCTTTTTTAAAGAGTTAAGGAGGCAGAGGAGGAAAGACAAGCAAACCCAAATAAAAGACAGTGAGTGCATTGCTTTAATTATCAAGGTATTAATGTAAACCGATTTAATTATACATTCATAAAAAAAGATTTATAAAACAATCTTTATACAAGTTTGCAAGCATGTTGTTTGTTTCCGTTTATAGCCGTTGTCACATTGTGCTTTTGTGACCATGAAATATTCAGCATTATTTTTTATTTATTTCAAATAAACACAAAAGGTATTTTACATCCTTCACAAAAAGGTGTTGGCATGGCGACACATTAACGTCCATTCAAGGAATTACAAAAAAAGGTAAATTATTCTTCCAGCACCGTAAGACATTGTGATACAAAAGCATTCAACAGACATTATTAAAAACATTTATTATTTCCCTGATGCCGAGATGCACCGTGCTATCGTGCATTTCAATCTGTTTTAAACAAAACAAAGACAAACCAGGACGGTTAGTTGTGAAATATGCCAGGAACAGTTCAGTACACAGACATTTTGCTTTTCCATATACGAGATAAGACATATTCATATTCCATAAGACTTGACTCGATATATCGCAGTACATTGTTCATTTGCTGGTGAGAAACTGATGAAGGAAGGTTGTTTTTATGTGTTTTTATGCTTTCCCCTTGGCTTTCTTCTGCAGCCTGGTCCGTGTGGGCTCCGTGAGGACCAGGGGCTCCTGGATCACCATGGCCGGGTATTTCCTCCCCAGCAGCTCCACCTCCACCTTCTGCCCCACCGAGCACAGGTCCAGGGGCAGGTAGGCGAACGCCAGGCTCTGCTGGGAGCTGTAGCTGTAGGCGCCAGACGTGGTGTTACCCACCACCTGATAAGGAGAAACACCAGCTCAGGTGAGAACAACCCAGAGACTGAATGGAGACGTGGACCTGAACATCACCTGAACTCAACAACCTGGCTCTACTGAGCATTTAGCAGATACAGATACAGAGTTATTCTCAGGAGTTGGTGGTAAAAACTGGTCAGACTGGTAATATAAACCCAAAACTCACACCAGACCAGTTTAATGGGACTTTCAGCCCTGCTGGCCGCTAGAAATAATGCAGATTTAAGAAACTTCTGCATTTTATATTGATCGTATAATCAATAAAACAAACGAGGACCCATGGATAGACACAGAAAACAATCAATTACAGAGCAACAGCTCACTGTTAGCACGTTCTTCCCAAGGACAACGTGAAATCAACACATTTTGTCAATAGTATATTAAAAGCCTGGAATATCATTTAAAAAAATCTCCATCAAGAAATAGGGCTTCCCAGACACACAGTGATATGGAATAATCCATCAATTAACATTCAGAAACATGGATAAAAGGAGGAATTCAGAAGTTGTCAGAGGTTACGACACCTTTCAGCGAATTAAAAAGTAAACAGAACCTAAAAGATACAGAATTGTTTATGTATATGCAACTGATAAACTGGATTACTCGCAATTTTGATTTGGGAAAGAAAACCAGTCCTGAAATACCCAATATCTTAAGCAAAAGTGTTTAAAAGAGCAGACTGATTGGTTCTATGTACAATTTGCTGATAAACGCGTAAAACAGCGATACATTATTAGAGAATATATATAATAGGTGTATTATATATAATAGGACTGAAGACTTAGGCGTTGATGTTAAAGAAAAATGGAAATAATGCTTGTCACTAACATACAAATTAACCACTAATGAAAATCTGTGCCTAATACAGTTTAAGGTAATGACAAGGTACTACTGTACTAGACATAAAATAACCAGGTTAGATAACACATGGTCAGATAAATGTTTAACATGTAAACTATATGGTGACTCCCTCATGCACGCCTTTTGGTACTGCAAAAGTATTAAGAAGATTTGGGAAAGCATAGAGTAGGTAGGGGAGGGTCTGTATAACCAATTATTAGTATTGAGGGAAGCATTGAACGTAATAAGACAGATGAAATTCTGAAGTAACTTTGATTTTGATGAAATACTATGAAACTTTGATATTGATGAAAGTCTGAAATTGTTGTTTTTTAATTGTTGTTGTTTTGATGTACCTCCTAGTACCTAATATGATGACCCACAGAAATTAATACACTTCTAAAATAAATAACAAAAAGAAACAGTAAACTCTTGTTGCTCTCACCTTGCCGTTGCACCAGATGGTCTCGTTTCCTTCGGGGTCGATGTCGTCGGTGTCCAGGCTGATGTAGGACAGCTTCCTCTTCAGGCCCTGGGCTTTAATCTGCTGCAGAGCTGCTTTACCAATAAAATCAGCAGGCTGAAGGAACACAGACACATTATAACATCGCTGGTTATAAACAAAAAAAAATCATGGAAATGTGGATATAAACAGTCTTTTAGTGAGTTAAAATACAGATGGAAGAGAGTAGAAATATCCTGCTGCTAGTAAAAGTGATGTTACTTAGAGGTTAAAGTATTAGCATCAAAATAGACATAGTATATTAAAAAATTATACATTTGCCCTAGTTAATGTATGTTTTTAAAGAAACAATGAGTGGGGTGTTTACCTTGTTCATTTTGATGAAGTAATCCAGTCCAGCCTCCAGAGGGTTCGTGTCACAGTTCATCTAGAAAGATCAAAAATTAAAAGTCACTTTTTTTTTTTTTTCTCAACGAGTTACATCTGATGATTAATAATAATATAATACCATCTCAACCAGCAGCAGCAGGCTAGCTTAGCTTAGCATAAAGACTGGAAACAGGTGGAAACAACTAGCCTGGCTCCATTCAAAGGTAACAAAATCTCCCTTCAAACAGCTCTAAAGCTCAATAATTAACATGTTATATTCAGTTTATTATTATTTATGTGTGTGTGTGTGTGTGTGTGTGTGTGTGTACCTCAGCCCCCCAGCCTCTGAAGCCCTTCTCCAGTCTGAGGGCGTTCATGGCGTAGGTGCCGAAGTTGTCGATGCCTTCACCTTTACCTGCCTCCATCATGGCGTTATAGACAGCAGCCATGTTCTTCTGCTCAATGTACAGCTCCCAGCCAAGCTCACCTACACACACACACACACACACACACACACACACACAGACACACACACACACACACACACACACACACACACACACACACACACACACACACACACACACACACACACACACACACACACACACACACACACAATTACATAAACAACTAATTGATATTTTTAAAAATGCAAAAAAACAAACAAGAAAAATGTATGATTTATGGCATAAAATAATGTTATAATGTACAAAAGACATTTTTAGTTATTCCTACTTCTAGTCATGATTGTGCTGTTTCTATAGAGGAACAAAAGAAATATGCCATGAAGCTGCTTGTCAGTCCAAAGACCTTATATTAATAGATAAATAAAGAGAAACAGAGTGAAACTGGATAAAGTACCTGTGTAGGAGATCCTGATGGCCCTGACAGGAAGTCCGGCCAGCTGGATGGACTTGCAGTGGAGGAATTTAAACCCGGCGTCGCTCAAGTCCTCGTCCGTCAGCTTCTGCAGAACTTTGCGTGAATTTGGTCCTGCGATGCCCAGAACGCCAATTTCTTCTGTCAAGTTGCTGATTTCCACGTCATAACCGCCATCTGCAGCTTCTGCCTCGATCCACCTGAATCACATCAGACCAGCAGACAAACATTCAGCAGGCAGGAAGGAGAAATGCATCATACAGTTAAAGGCTCCCTCTCAAGTTTTGGACCTATAACAGTACTATGGAGTTATTTTTCTAGGAGTTGATCCCCATTCTGGTGGTGATGGTTTGACAAGATCCAATCCAATCCAATCCAATCCCCTTTATTTGTATAGCACATTTAAACAACACAAACATCAAACAGATAAACATAGTAAAATAAAATAAAATACGTAGTTAAAAGTAGTAAAAGAAATAAAAGAAATAAAAGACACAGAGGACCACAAAACTCACGCAGTGTTAAAGAGCCAAGGAATAAAAATGGGTCTTGAGACGAGACTTAAAACACTCCACTGTGGAGTGTTTAACTTCGTTACAAGTTTGTTGTTTACTTTTAATCTCCTTTTTTAATCATCTTTTAATCGTCCATATTGCTTCTATCTATTTATCTATTTTTTATTTTCCTGTTCATTTTCCTGCAGCAGACTGCAAGTCTTCTTGTACTTATTTTACAGTGAAAGTGGAAAACAATATTAAAATATAATTTCTTGGCATTTTTTTGGCCACAAACATTTTCGCCCTCTCAGGTTTTTTTAATGAGATGCACAAGAGTTAAAAATCTGCTTTGCAGATGTTTGTTAGACCTCAAAGATACAAACAGACTCTGTCCTGCTGAATGTAAAGATAACATAAATCTTTAGCACACCAAACGTTCCACATATTAGTACATCTCAGCCACGTGTGAAGAGTTGTGTGGGGTGAAGCGACCCTGTTGAACTTTTCCTCTGCAGTGAGCTGCTGTCACCACTAGAGGGCACCACGCTGCCTCGCCTCCTTCAGGAGGTGGTTTAGGGTGAAAGTTTTACTGTCGCGCCTCCGATTGGAGCAGATTGAGGGAGTTGTGTTAACAGCTGCTGGAGGGTTTTAGGTTTCCATCGTGATAAAGAGAGAGTGAGAGAGTTTCCCTCAGCACAGCGTGAAGCTCTGTGACTGAGAATCTCTGAGAAATGTTTCACTCTCTGCAAAATGACTATTGAAATGTTTGTCTACTTTTGTGTGCATTTGTTTCAATTGTGTTATTCTACAAAGATGCATGAATATCCTGCACTGAAACTGACGTTTCTTTGAGTGTATTTCTTTCAGAAAGCATGTCACAATGCTGCAGATTGCTAAAACTACAATGACCAGAATGCAAACAGCTGCAGAGTGGAAAGAGACATTATTTAGTTATCAAGCTGTATTGATCTTTGTGCATCTTAAGGAACATTTCTACCTTTTTAATTTCATTTTGGCAATTTTTTTGAGTTCAACCTAAGCTCCGATAAGAAGTCTAAAGTAAACTCTGTTTGTGTGATGTAAACTAAGCTACTAAGGTAGCTGCTGCTAGCCTGAATAACATATAAAGAGTTTCACCTGAGGTCGTGACCTTCCGACCCGGAGCCTGTGATGAGCAGGAACTCTCCTGCAGCCAGCTGGGTGATGGTGACCTCAGCAAAGACTCTCCCGCTGGGCGTCAACATGTGGCTGATGTTGGTCAGACCCACCTGGAGACACACAGTCAACATGTTAAAGATGTTTAATGTTTAAACTCTTCCTGCTAATTTTAAAGTACACATGCAGACCTTGGGCATGGTGTTGGCGAACAGGTCAACATGTTAGAGAGTTATAGAGAGATGAGCTTTAAACTATTATGTTAATAACAGTAAACATGCAGACCTTGGGCATGGTGTTGGCGAACAGGCGGTCCAGCAGCTTGTGCGAGTCTTTCCCCTTCACCATGAACTTGGCGAAGGGCGTCAGGTCGATGACGCCCACCTTGTCCATCACCAGCTTGCACTCTCTGCCGACCGGCGCGAACCAGTTGGTGCGTCTGAAACTGGGCCTGAGCACAGAACAGAAACCAATGATGGCTTTATATATATGAGGTTATAACGGATACAGAGTTCTCCTCTGAAGCTTCTTCACTGGACCTTTTTATTTGCTTCACTGCAGAAGCATGTTAACAGTGAGAAGCTGCAGCTATCGGCTCTGTAAGGCTGCACTTGAATCAGAAATGAGCTTAATGCTAATGCAAACAGGCAAACAAGCTCTCAATCTTTAGCAGGCACACAGTGTTCAACTGAATGCAAATTAGATTTCAAAAGTTTTTAATGCCACTTGTAATTCAATTTAGTAATAACCAGTTTTACAACAACCAGAATTCAAAGTAAAACAACAACAACCAACAATTACTTTCCTTTTCTTCAGTTTGCACAGTTGCACACTACTTTGCACCAAATGTATGCATGTATAGTTAATATTTATATTGCATTTTTGCACATGCTGCCTTTAGAATTGCTTTTGTTTTGTTATTTTATCTATACTATACGCATACTTCTTATTGTTCTTTTTGTTTGGCATCATTGTGGACAGCAATGAAAGAATTTCATTGTAAAGGGAAACATGTTTCCTTACTGCGCATTTGACGATAAACTTTAAATCTTTGAATCTTTAATTACTTCGGGTTAGGGACAATTTTGCCAAATTTTACAGCAATACATCAAATAGTTGTTGAGACATTTCACTCAGAACCACAAAATTCAACCTCATTGTGCAGTCAAATAAAAAACTGAGGATCACAAAATTTCAAAGCAATCCCTCGAAAAGTTATTAAGATGGCTAGACCAAAAACCATCCATTGTCACTCCCTGGAGCCTAAAAATACAATACAGCACAAAAAGGTTGGCAATATAAAAGTGCAATATACAAGATTATGCCTGCATCTAAGACAAACCTGCTTAACTGGTTTATAAACCAGCTGAACTGGTTTATACAGCCAAACTTTAGACCAGACTCCAAACAATCTGCAGGATGTTCGTATCATCTGTGTGACGGTGTGGTTTTAAAACAATGTCATGTTGCATATGTTGAGACTGATGGTGAAGTTATTGCCAGTTATCTGCATGTGTTGTTAGCAGCTGTGCGGTTCTTTCCCAGTGTGGTATCTACATATATATATATATATATAAATGGTTCTCTCTGCTGCAGAGGATGTGTGGCGAGCTGAACTCAGCACTAAAAGAGAAGGAGTCGGGAGGGAGCGCCTTATGAGAACATGTGTGCACGCTTTGTGCCAAGAACATTGTGTGCTTAAACATTTATTCTAACCAGAAAACATCTCCAGCAGATCACTGCTTCTTTCTTTACTCATTGCTGAATACTCAAGAGCCGTCGCTGTATTCTTCTCCTTTTATCTGCAGTGATGAGCGGGTACGTGTTGTAAAGCAGGAAGTGGAGGAGGCGTGGCTTCGCTGCAGGAATGTGAGATTGTTGGCTAATTATAGGGTTTAAAGAGCAGTTAGCAATTAAATTAAAAGCAGTTACAAAAAGCTGAAACTCCAGCTGGAGAACATTGTTGAAATATTTACGACTTGGAATGCCGACTATAGTTAGTGTTGGAGTCTCAACAATCAAAACAACAAAGATATCATTAAAGGTTCATAAAGAATTTGTTTTTTATGAGTTTATCATACCAGCTCTGTGGAATGGATGCCTTACTTGTATCCGATGTCATCTCCAGGTTTGTAGAAGTAGTGAGGTTGTTCCCAGCCGGCGTGGAAGCCCATGGACCCTTTGTCCTTCAGCAGCTCGTAAACGCCACTTTTTCTGTAAGTTGGTCGACCGGCGAATCGCTCCTCCTTTGGATAGCCCACTGGACACACCGACAAGGTAAAAACGACAGTTAAACACTTAAGTGACATTAAAAAATAGATGTTTTTCTCCAGTGACGCGTTGGTCTTGTGTTCTTCTTACCCACATTGTTGAACCCGTAGGATTCTCGAGCTTTGGCGCACAAGAACGGCACGTCGGCCCATTTGCCGTACCGGTTGGGGTCGCATTCGATCAGGTCGTAAGGAGGTTCTCCGGTCCGGATCCAGTCACTCAGGAACTTACCGATACCGCCGGCATGGATGACTCCATACCTGAAAATAGTCCAAAGTGTTGAACATTGTGGGCCCAACTGGAATGATTTGATGGTCTAAAGTGCATGGCGCAGGTGCATTAGGGTTCATCCAACTCCACTTTTGCTAGTTTCAAGGAAGTAAAGAGAAGCGTAAAGTGCTTACGGGTTGTATTTAGTCTCTTAATTAATCATAGGTGTGTTTAGGGCGTAACTATGAATTAAACCAATTTATGTCATCTCCTATTCCCTTTAGAAGCGTCTGTACCTGGTAGATTGCTATATAAATGACGGATTTATCCCATCCACAACTCAATGAGCAATTGCCCCAATAACCTATAAACAGGCACCACTATCTTAATAATGTGCCCTTTAAATAGCAGGAATATACTGCACCATTGACTTTAGACCAGTTCTTTCAATTGCAATTGCAAAGCGTCTTTCAGCTGTCCCAAGATAGCAACGCGCTAACGATGCACCTGATCCCAAGTCATCTTAAGACCAACATCCCATGAACAGATGCTGGACATGGATGCTATTCACCTAACGTAAATGACAACTGTGTCAGTCTGAAAATAAAAATGACGTGCTGTGCGATATCGGCCCAATGAATCAGAACTCTAAAACTATCTACTGAAGGTGCAACCACATACCCAAAGCCAATGGCGGCCCAGTAGTTGCGAACCCCTTGGTGAGGTCCGACCATGGGCAGCAGGTCAGGGGTGTACGTGATTGGTCCAGACACCACGTTGATGATGTCAGCTTTCTTCAGCACTGGGACCATCTCCATGGCCATCTCAATGTGCTCCATTATCCTGTCCAGGTCCGACTCAAACAGCTCCTTACCGAAACCTGCAGACACCAGACCAAGACAGAGACAGAAATATATGGAATGGAATATTACATATATGACAAAACAATTCAAAGAGAAGTTAAAATACGGTGTCCCTCCCTGGCAGACAGACCTGGAGGCACTCCGTTTCTGACCCAGGAGTCCTGCAGCACCATCTTCTCCATCTTCTCGTAGGGACCAAACAGCAGGCCGTCTCTCTCCTGACGTAGATAGTACGATCCCTCCAGGTCCCTGATGACCGCCAGCTCCTTCTTCAGAGCCTTCACCTCTGGGACGGTTGCTGTCACCACGTACTGGTGGTGCACCGGGATGGTGGGATGGTCAAAGCCAATCATCTGGCCAACCTCCCGGGCCCAGAAACCTTAAAGACCAACAGAGATGGTGTTTAATCAACTCATAGGGTTCTCACCTCTGCTGGGTGTTGCATTTCAATCAGATCAAATGAAATATGTTGGTTCAAATACATGCAAACTTCAATTGTTGTTCATTGGTTTGTTTGTCTGTTTGTCAGCAAGATAAAGAAATTACTGGCCTGACTTTCATGAAATTTGGTGGAGGTGGTATGAGCCAAGGAAGAACACAAATCAAAAGGCGGATACACATCAAATCATTTTTCACTCAGTCAGCATTACCAGGTGGAGCTTTGTTAGTGGGCTCCGTTTTTGTATTAAACCCTTTTACTTCCTGCTTTTAACTACTTGTGTATGTGCATGATGGCTGCTTTGTGTATAGGATGCTTGTTTTGACACATCCTTTGAAATGAATGCTACATCTCTGCAAAATGCAATCAAACACCAACGTTAGGGGCACTACTCTGCAAAATAAAAAGGCTCTGCCTCCAGTCTTTGGTCAAAGCTCAGCAAACCTGCAGCAGCTTTATATTTATGGACAAATATATATGGTCCCATTGTCTGAGAGCCAACCTGGCAGGCCTGTGACTCTATGGTCTCAGTTATTTATTGGCCTTTAATATAGACTTTATGTCTCCTGGGGGACGCACAAAGTTTGATGAATGAATGTGTTTGTAAGTCAGAAGCCACGCCCCCTCCTGCAACACCCCTCTCTCTCTATTTGGAAGGAAAAGTTAATTATTTGTTCCTTGCCTGTAATGATTCAGCAGCTACCATACCAGCCATGATCAGACTTTCCAACAAATAAAAGTTCCTTTCATTGTCTTCTGAGATAGATTTAGAACTGACACAACCAAAACATAGGAAATAAGAATAAACTGTTATAAAGAATACATTTGCGTCTGTGCACACAGTTTTTAATTGCTCCAGATCTGTGATACATGCATTCCCAATACAAAAATACTTTATTGTCCAAGAACTGCATGTGATTCACACGTTTTAGGTAGGTTGCAATTTAGACAGTGGTATTTACTGTTGTGCAATCAAAGATTGTTGTCTGGGCAAATGCAGCATCCATGTGTCCTTAAGGTTGAGATTTAAAAATGTAAAATGCAAATATTCAGAAATAAGCATACTCAACCATACATAAACACAAGCAGCAACAGAAATAGACACCAGGCGGCCAATAACAGAGAAATAAAAACTATTTAAAATATAAAACAAATATAAAACAAACCCAAAAAGAACAGCACAGGAGCTTAAAAAGTGACTTGATGTGGTGGAGTTAAATGTACAGTGTGAACACCTGATCTGCTCATTCTGCTGCTGTCAAACCAAACCTCCAACATTAAATATGTTTTGTAAAAGAAACCTGACTCGTCTGAGAACACAATACAGAATCTGGTTCCACAGCAGCAGGTTCCCTCGGGGCTTTACGGTTGTGTTGCTTATATAACAGCAGCTCATCCAGTAAAACTGGGAAATATTTGGCTCGTTGCTGCTAAATGTTCTGCTGCTGTAGTTCTCCAGCTGGTTCAGACATTAACAGATATGCTGTGTTGTCAGTGTGTAAGTGGGACATGATGAACAAAGATCAGTTTGGGCTCTGAGCCAAGTCAGCTGCTGTGACCTGAAGATCAGGACAGAGTCGAGACCTGCTGAGCTATCTGCTCTCTGCAGATTAATATAAACTGTATTTAAATAAAGCCCTGTTTGAAATCTATTATACTTCAAATGGGGTAAAGTAGTTTAACTACATGCAAGCATTATAAACATGCAACACTTCCTCTGTGTATTCTGTATAAAGAGCTCCATGTGTGAACTTTATCACAGAGAAAGAGGTGGGCGTGCATGCACACAAGCTCCAGATAAGATCCGGGCAGTTTAGACAGGAGACGGCTGCAGAGGAACCAGTTTACTGCACACAGGCTGTATTCACTGGGTTAACAGGGACACTGATGCATGGAGTCAACAAGCTCTCAGGAAAAAAACAAACTGTGAAATAAGTTCTGCTATGTCCACATCTGTTAAACTGTATTTATTTCACTATTTATGGATCTAAAAGTATAATAATTAGACCAAAATGTGTTCAAAAGTTCACAGGCTACTGGTTCCAAACCAGGTTCATTCTGCAGCTCAAGCAAAAGCTCAATTAAGTGGATAAAAGAGAAGTTTTATTTTTAAAAAGTATGTCCACATATTGGCCCTACACAAACTTAGAAATGACCTCAGATCTGAGCGTATGTTTCGTCGTATCTCTCCAATCACAGCGTGAGAGTGATCAGCTGTTGATAAATGTGGAAACAAATTTAAATACCAAGCCGTAATATAAACTCTATTCAGATCACTCGCACCGAGAGTTTACGACACCAAAGGACACAATACGGCCAAGAAGAGGATTTTTTTCCTCTTTTTTAAAAAAAAAAAGTCACCTCTATTAGCAAAGTTCACCAACATAACAACAGGAGCGAAACAGAAATTTTACAGAAACACGCAGCAAAGAAGGTTTAAAAAATAAAAATATACTCAAACAAGTTCTGTGAACATTTTAGATTTTTTTAAAGTAAGTTTAAATTTCAAAAGAAGAAGAATTTCAGAAGCAGAAAGTGAAACGCTGACATTATTAGCTAAAAATAATGGACAAAGTTGAAATACACTACCGGTCAAAAGTTTTAGAACACCCCAATTTTTCCAGTTTTTTATTGAAATTCAAGCAGTTCAAGTCAAATGAACAGCTTGAAAGGGTCCAAAGGTAAGTGGTGAACTGCCAGAGGTAAATAAAAAAAGGTAAGCTTAACCAAAACTGAAAGATAATGTACATTTCAGAATTATACAAGTAGGCCTTTTTCAGGGAACAAGAAATGGGTTAACAACTTAACTCTATGGAGTCTTGGGCTATTTTGTCCATTTTTGAATTCTTTTCATGTCTTTGTAAGCCATTTTGTGTCTTTTTAGTCATTTTGTGTCTTTTTTTAGTCATTTTGTGTCTTTTGGTGTCTTTTGTTGTAATTTTGTGTCTTTTTTTGGTCATTTTGTGTCTTTTTTTGGTCACTTTGTGTCTTTTTTGGTCATTTTGTTTCTTTTGTGGTCATTTTGTGTCTTTTTTTAGTCATTTAGTCCAACATAAAATGTGATTTTGAATCTTTTTTTACTTTCAAAACACTATCATGCTCAATAAAGAATTTTAAATGTTGCAAATGTGCATTAATTTCAGAGTACACTGAGACATTAAACTGCATCATTTTCAATTAAATTCTGGAAAAGTTGGTGTGTTCTAAAACTTTTGACCAGTAGTGTAGTTTGCTAAAAAATATTTCATAAACAGTCAATATAGCTGGATAAAGATAATAGTAAAATAAAGGATTAACTGTTGTTAATTGTTAGCTAAAAGCAATAAGTAAAGGATTAAAACAACCAACTGCCATTCTAAGTGATGCGTTGCAACAAATACTGATTTAATGATAAAGTTTTATATAATTAACAGTTTCAGATAAATCCACTGGGCTAAAGCATGTTACTGGTAACATTAGTAGGTTTACTCTCTAAACAACATAACAAGCTGATATCTGTTGAAGCTGATCCTCTGGGTCACGTTCTCACGAACCTTTAACCTTTAACCTTAATGTAGACTATATAATACTCAGTTATAATAGTTATAATACTCAGAGTTGTTGAGGAGAGGGGGGAAAACCTGCTCCATGGTTTCTAAAGTGGACAGAATCTTTTTAATAAGATGTTGGCTGCACAAAAGAAGTGGTTCAGTTTCAGCTCAAGGCTCCATGGAGGCGGAGGGAGAGATGAATTATGGAGAGATTAGGGTTGCAAAATAAAGAGAGAGAAAGTTTAACCTCCCATGGTTGGAGTTATGCAAGTTCAACAAAACAGCTGCGGTTCTAAACAATAACTTGAACACAATGTGTTAAAAACAGATTCCTGCTGTTTACAGGAGTTGTTGCTTTCTATGTGGGATTCTTGTTGTGAGGATGATTTCTGCAACCCACAATCTTTGTCACAAAAACAAACCTGACATATAAAAAGGAAAACAAGAGTCTGTACTTGCAAAAGCCAAAAAGTCTCAATAATATTGGTAGAATAATGGAAAAATAGTAATATATGGCGATGTTAAATGAGATTACAGTGGGACAAAAAAACATGCAAAAAACATACAAATGTGACATCTATCAGTTTGACAATTCAGTCTCAAAGTTAAAAAAAAAAGCATTAAAATGCTATAGAAAAGCAGAAAGTATCTGTGAGGAGGTGTGCAGGAGCTGCTGCTTCCAGATTGGATGAAACGTGAAGCGCTGGCCTGCTGTGATTGGCTGTCGGAGACCAGCAGGATCCCAAACACAACTGGTTTCAACCAGAGTCAGAATGTGCAAATTCAAGGCAAAGAAGACGTGAATGAGCTTTTTCTGCAGGATCTTTTACGATGCTGTTTATAATTGCATGCTTCTGAGTGCATAAGAACATTTCAAGAGAAGTTTTTGCATTGCAGCAACTGTCAGAAACTGTTTTAAACGTGCAGATCAATATTCTGATCCATGAGAGTTACAAGGATAATAAGGATTAAACTACAGTTGTTTTTAGTTAGTTTTTAAGACACTCCCTGCTGAAACAAAGTGGGGTAACTAAGGACAAAAATGCCCGACCTATATAAGCTGCATGTTACACCATGTTTTCTATTCAGAGAGACTGACTGAAGCAAATTCCTGAACTCTTGCAGATAAACAAGCAGCAGCAGCAGGATGAACGGAGTCTCTGCCAACAAAATCCCCCCAGAACTGGAATGACCCGGTTCAAACCTAAAACTCATTTCTCTGAACTCTGCAGTGGTCTGCATGAGCAAAGGTCTCAGAGTGTCCACAGATAACATGCTTAAAGAGCAGGGACTGCAGGATGGCTCTTATAATCAGCAGACATTAAGAGAAATGATCACTCCAGTTATTTCAGCATGGTACTTTTACACTTTTCTGTGTGTCAGCAGGGAATATAACGAATATTATCATAATAAATATGAGTAAACATGCCTCCTGAGGGGACAACCAAGTAAAACTTTCAGCGGTTGTTGTCACATGGTGACAGCAAAGTGTATCCTACATTTAAACACATTGTGAAAAACCTCATCTTGTGTGTGTGAGCCTCTAGTTGTTGCATGTCAGAAAAATATTGCTGCAACTAAAACAGACTTTGATTGAGACAATAAACTAAAAGAATGTGTAAAAATCTAAACAGGAACCGTTAACATCTCCCATGTTTCTGCAAAAAAACACCAGACATCACCAGTTAGACAACAAAAGAGCATCTCTGCGTGTCCGACCTGTAGCGTTGACGATGCGGTTGGCCCTGATGGTCCCGTGAGGCGTCTCCACGTCCCACTGGCCGCCGGCGGTCTGCTGCAGGCCGGTCACCGGGGCCGGGTTATAGATCTGAGCTCCGTACATACGAGCTCCGGCCGCCAGCGCCATGGTCAGAGAGTACGGGTCGATGTGGCCGTCGCCTGGGGTGTACAGACCTGCCAACACCTGAAGAATAGATATATAATATGTTCAGAATAATAACTGAGCAGCTTCTGATTCTCCAGCTGCATCAAAGCACAGAAGTCCTAAAATATGTCAGGAGTCAAAATGATCCATTGTCTGAGAATGTGCTTAGATTCTTGAGGATGCAATGTTCAGTAAACTCAACCACAAACATATAAACAGCTTTCTCTTTATGGTTTATTTATGGTTTATTTATCCAAAGGGTTTTATGCACTTGTGAGCATTGTTGTGCTATTATTTTATATGATTTAAGGAGGTTTGTGTGTGTAAAAAGTTGATATTTTGCCTCCTGATGATGCAAGATCCAAAATGAAAGTTTGGGAAATTTTATCTTCTGTATGTTCTTTGGTCACGATTTTTACGAGCTGTAACAGGTTTTTACTGAATCCTCACATTACATTACATTACATTACATTACACTACACTACATTACTTTATATGTTTTTGTATTTACACATGTGATACAAATAAACTAAACCAAACTTATTATGCTGCCTGTGTTTGGTTCTTCTGTATGGCAGTATTGTGGAATGTCACTTTAGATTTGGACAATTCTTGTGCAAAAAAAAAACCTTTGGATGGTGCTAGACAAAAGAACAGGGAAGAATATTAGGGAGAACATGAATGTTTATAGAAAAATTAATTCAACCTGCAAAATATTTGATGATTTCAGGAGGTTTTTGTATCTGAAAAGTTGATATTTTGCCTCCTGAGGATGATGCAAGAGGAAGACTGTGACTCTTCATCAGAGTATTTATAGCTAACTGCATTAAAATCTACTGAAGATTTGATGATTTGACAAGGACTTTCTGAGTGTAAACAGCTGACAATTTGTGATGCAAGACGAAAATGTAAGAATGTGTAAAGGGTTTTCCTCTGAGGAGCATGCATGCATGTTCCAGGTATATTACATGTACATTTTTAGATTTGAACACTTTGTGTGCACCAACTCTGTAACATGTAACATGTGTTGTGCAGAGACCTTGTCCATGTTGAGCAGAGGGAAGAGCTCGTGGACTCTCTCCGGCGTGATGAAGTACTGCTCCGTCACCTGCCAGTGAGTTCGAGTCATCTGGTATTTCATCTCGTCCACTCGAGCCGCCGTGGAGGCGATGCGCACGCTGCCGGGGTTGTGGAAGCCCACCGCCTGCAGGAAAACAAGACAACAACAACAGGGAAACAATAAGGGAAACACGTGAAGACAAAGAAAACCTGATGAAGAGCTGAAAGTGAAGAAGAGGAGCCGACCTGTCCAGTCTCAGCCTCCAGCCTCTCGTACAGTTTGATGCTGTCATAGTGAACTTTCTTCAGGTTGATGCCAGGATGGTAATATGTGGTCAGACCAGCCTGGAAGACACAACACACCACCATAACAATATACACAACACAAGGACACAACTCATACAGCTTAACACTTTGTTGATGGGGAAAAACTGTGTTGGAAGTTTATTTAGACATCCATCAGACTGGAGCAGCATCATCATGTTAGGATTCATGTTGGTGTCCACCTGATGGACCAGAGTCCAATATTCTCTCTGTTTTGGTCTCCACCATGTCCTCAGAATAATATCAGTCATAGTTGATTAAAAAACATATTTATTTTAGTAGCTTTAATGTCCCATCCAAGCATTTTAATGCAACTCTAACTATTGTCTTCAGCTCTCCTGTTAGCTTCATTTTTTCAGGAACAGAAAAGTTCCAGAGCATGATTAATTATCCAAGTGTTAGAAACTAAAAAATCCCAATAAACATTGTACATATTTCATTAAAAACTCCATTACTTACCATTTAATCAATATTTAGTGCTGTGTTCTTTACCTCTCAAAGAGCATGGTTCAATGAGGATAATTCACTCTTTTTTCATTAAAAAATGCATGTTGAACCTTTTTTTCCCGTACATTGGAAAGACATACATATAAAATAGAATGGTTTTACATGACAATTTTTTTTTTCCCTTCAAAAAAATACTTTTTAACTTTGAAATGGGTCAATTTGACCCACAACATGAGTGTTAAACTGACTTTAAATCATAAAAAGGTCCAAATATACATAGGTGCATATTTAATTCTTCTTTATATTGAATTGTCACTAGCACTTATTGATGCACTAATAGCTCTTATTGCACTATACCTTGATTGTTTGCTTTTACTCTTCCTGTAAGTCGCTTTGGATAAAAGCGTCTGCTGAATGACTAAATGTTATAAAACTTTAGTGCAAAGACCTGGACTGTGTGTAGTTTCTGATCTGCAGCGTTCCTTCAGCTGCTGGTTAAAGAGAGAAACTGAACCAGAGTCCAGCAGGTCAAACGTCTATGAATAGAGTCTCAGTTGTGTGAATGAGAGTAATATAAGTGGGTCAGAGCGAAGATAGTTGAGACCCTGGAGCAGCTGTAAGGCTGTAAACAGCTTCATGACACCAGGCTGTCCAGGAAGACTGACGCTTTAGACTCACAGAAGTAGTTGATAAAAAAAATTAAATGCCAAATATTCCCTCGTCTAATTCTCTAAAATTGTAAGAATTTTACTGCAATTTTATCTGCAATTATTTCCATAATCAATTAAATGTTTCAGTCATTTGTCAAGTAAAAACACCAAATATTGTCAGATTTCAGCTTTGCAATAAATGACACTAAATTAAATATATTTTGGGCTGTTATGGACAAAACAATCAAGAAAATAATCTGCAGATTAATCGAAAATTAAAATGACTTAATTGCAGCCCTCATTTTATGTGATGGGAAACTAAATATATATTTATTATTATTATTGATTTTTTTTGTTACTTAATTTTTTAGTTTATCTAGTTTTTAGTCTAGCTTTTTTATGTTATATACACATATATATACATACATATATATATATATATCCATCCATCCATCCATCCATTTTCTTCCGCTTATCCGGGGCCGGGTCGCGTGTATATATATATATATATATATATATATATATATATATATATATATATGTGTGTATATATATATATATACACACATATATTTATATATATTTTATTTTTTAAATTATTATTATTATTACTATCGTCATTGTCATCGTTATCATTAATCCTAAATCATTTTTTACTTCTATTTTATCTGTTTTTGGCCAGCTTGTATATTTTATTTTATATCCTTTTTTTTTATAAATACTTTATTTCTTGTATCATCATTATTATAATAACATATAGCTGTTAAATCTGTTGTATTGTTATCTTGATTATTATATTTCATGTTTATTTCATATATGCTATTATTTTTATTCAGTTTGAACTACACTAACATGTGAAAATGTTCTGAACAAACAGAGTTTGATTGATTGTTCTCGTTCATTTTGATTGGCAGTTTTTTCTATTTTCTATAATCTATAGAGCAAATAATGTTGGTGTGTGATAATGTTGATAAATGAGGGATGTGGCCTCGTGTTGGTGCACAGATCACCTCCGTCTTCACTCTGAATGAGATAATAAAGGTGAATAAAGGTTTAGTGGGACGTACAGCGTGCCAGGTGGAGCCGGCGGTCAGCTCGGACTTCTCCAGCAGCACCACGTCCTTCAGGCCTCCTTTAGCCAGGTGGTAGGCCACGCTGGCCCCCACGCAGCCCCCCCCGATGATCACCGTGTCTGCAGAGTCCTTCCAGCGCTTCCTCAGAGCAGAGTGCACATCACTGCAGGGACACACACATTACACTCCTGGGATATCTTCTACCAGACCAGTGTGCTGCAGAAGCACCAAAACTACTTGATTTCTGCACAAAGTTGCATGAATCCTGCAGCTTTTAGCGCGTTAGACGCTCTGCAGGTTACTAATGTCTCTTTTAATGCCTCATGCATGAGAAACAGCGTGTAAATGAAGCTTCCAGCGCCACGTGGACCCCCGTCTCACCTGTCCTCCTTCTATTTATTTTTAAATGAACTCAGTGGCGGTTCTAGACCAATTTTTCTGGGGGGGCCAAGGAGGGGCCAGTGTTTAATCAGAGGGGCACATTAAAAACCGTCAAAGATGATATTTAAGCATTCAAAACCTTTATTTTAGCTAAAAGTCTCATATTTGGAAGAACTACATTGATTGAAGCAATGAGACTCACCAACAGTAACAGTTGTTTTTGTACGACAATGACATTTCTCATTTTTCACTTTTTTTATTTTGAAAGTGCAGTACAGTGAGAATGATCTTTATATTTAGCTTTTATTGCACAATTAAATTATTATACAATGTAACATTCTGGGTTCATTTTGTGTACAATGAGATATTGTTTGAACAACAAAAAGGTTAGAATTGTTTCATTGTTCATTGTTATAAATTGATCATTTTAATATTAATTTGACACAGGGGCCACAGCAGGGGCCGAGGGCTTCTCCACAGGGCCAGGGGCCCCTGGAGGCCCCTGGTAGAACCACCACTGTTTACACTCCTGGGAGATCTTCAACCAGAGCATGCCGACCAGTGTGCTGCAGAAACACCAAAACTACTTGATTTCTGCACAAAGTTGCATGAATCCTGCAGCTTTTAGCGCATTAGACGCACTGCGCGTCACTAAAGTCTCTTTTAATGCCTCGTGCATGAGAAACAGCGTGTAAATGAAGCTTCCAGCCCACGTGGACCCCCGTGTCTCACCTGTCCTCTGCGGGTCTTCTGGCCGAGCAGCAGAAGGTCCTCACAGGAAGCCGCGCGCTGCTCCGACACGCGGACAGATCTCTCCGCAGATGACTTCCGATCAGGTTTAATATCCGCGACATTTTGCAACTTATGTGTTTTCTAGAAAACTACACATGCAACTCAGAGCCTGAAGCCCCCTTCTGTCTGTCTGTCTGTCTCTGGACCCCTGAGCTGCCTGAGTGCTTCAGATCAACTTCTAACTGACAGCCTGTTGTCCCGCCCACACCGACCAGAGCACCGGGACTTTACCCAGAACTACCAGAGAACAACCCGCTGTTAACCCTCTGACTGCCGGCTCTGATGGAGCTCTCACAGTCAATGGGTGGTTGGTTGTTTGTTTATTGCACAATAAAACAAGGACCGGAAACACAACAACAGAATAAAGCGAGCAAGTTGTGCAGGTGAGATTAAAAATAAAATCTCAACTCAGTAGAAATATATACAACAAAAAAACGTTATGCAAAAGTTATGCAATCCACAAAAGTAAATAAAAAATACATACATACAGAATCAGACAGGTGATACACACACACACACACACACACATATTCAAAGGACAATTACATAAAATTACAAAAAAAAATTCTAAAAAATAAATTAGGAGTACATGCATTAAGAATAGACATATTCTGTGATATGTTTCAGCAGGAAAAAAATCATTTCAAGAGGCTCAGTACTTTTTTAATCATTAATTAAGTAAAAATGTTGTTCAAGGAGAAAATAAGAAACTTTACCAGTAAAGAATATTATATATATATATATTATATATATTAAATATTAATTTCATCTGGACGATCATAGTAACAAACAATATCTTTAAGGATCAAAACTATTAGTGAGACTTCACATTTATGGCATATTTCATAATTAAAAAATAATTGTTTCTATATTATGTTTATAATATTAAAGTATATAAGCAATAAAATAATAAGAAGAGTGTGTTTTACACAAGATCTGAACTGTGTTCTTCAGTTATTGTTTGATAAAATATTATATTAAAGATATTTTAAGTTAAAAGCCATTTTCCAATTTAGGTTTTTTAATTTTAGACCTCCAGAAAAACTTTCCTCAATGTGCAGTTTTATTGTTCTAATGCAAAGTTTGACAAATGTTCTTATCGTTAGACTTCATATATCTGTTAATTTAATTAAATATGAATAAACTACTTGTTTTTCTTGCTGTATTTGCTCACAATCGGCCCAATAACTGTCGACCTGATCCACATTTATCTCTAGAGGTCCTTGAGCTGTTTATTGCGACATGTTGCCCTCTGACCCGCCTGCAGCAGCTGCAGCAGGTTTCAACAGGACCATTATCTTCACAGCTGTTTATATCAACACTCAGCTCAGAAACACTCACACTCATGTGTATGTTGACTTGGTTCATAAGTTAGTAAGTGTGTCAGTTAATTTAACATGTCGACTATTCTTTTTAGGCTAAATAAACTGGATCAGCTGAAAAAGTCACATTAAAGTTGACCTTTGACCTTTGAATATAAAATCACATCACTGCATCATTTCATCCTTTTAAACATTTTATGTAAAGTTTGTCATGATTAGCAAATTCATTCTTGAGTTAGAGGCAAAAAATATGAAAAAGTCAAATCAGTCCCAAGTCCAAGTGGATATATGTGCCAAATTTTAGCAATTTAGCATATATATATATATATATATATATATATATATATATATATATATATATATATAAATATATATATATAAATATATATGTGAAATAAACCAGTGTTGAATGGTTCAGGAGGGGGGCGGGGCCTCTGTGGTAACAGGAGGGGGCGGGGCCTCTGTGGTAACAGGAGGGGGCGGGGCCTCTGTGGTAATAGGAGGGGGCGGGGCCTCTGTGGTAACAGGAAGGGGCGGGGCCTCTGTGGTAACGGGAGGGGGCGGGGCCTCTGTGGTAACGCGAGGGGGCGGGGCCTATGTGGTAATAGGAGGGGGCGGGGCCCTGCACAGTTTGACCTGTCCGTCACTGACAGACGTTGGTGACGTCATGGCGATCCCCACAGTGAAACACCTCACTCTGTTATCAAGAATCAGGGTTACATCAAGTAACCCAAAGATCTCATGACAGCAACTTTACATCACATTTATAGATCCTGTAGAATATGATGATATATATGATATATATGATATATGATGCATCTCTGCAGATTATCCCCTAATAGGACACTCATTGAAATACTTGCAAATTCCAAATTTCAACCCTAGAGAATATTGGAGGATATTACATACAGCCAGAATGTGTAAAAACAACATAAGGACCCGGGGGAGGGGGGTCATATTTTGAGAGAAAAAGTTTACGAGATTAAAGTGTCATATCTACAAGAAAAGATACAGATTTATGAGATGTAAAGTGGTGAATCTGCGAAAAAAAAATTGTTTTTTTCCCCACTTTTGTCAATCTTGTAAATCTGCAACTTTTTTCGAGCAGATTTGCCGCTTTAAATTTCTTAAATCTGCACATTTTTTTCTTGTAGATTTGGCACTTTAATCTAGTAAATTTGCAACTCCCCCCCCCCCGGTTTGTATTTGTATTTTTATTCACACTTGGCCTTAATATGCCGTCATAGTACAAGACATGTGGTTCTACGACCAAACAGAGAGACATGGGGACCAGTTAGATATCCACTGAAGATACCAAATATAGTTCTTCGCCCCATAAAGGGTTAAACTAACAGGAGGTTAAGGATTTAAAATGAGCACAAACTGAAACATCTGCAACAAACACATGAAAGCAGCATTAATATTAATCCAAAAACATCATATATAAAAGTAAAACACTACTTTTGTTTAAGTTATTTAAGGTTTTGAATGCAAGACTTTTTCTTCCAGTAGAGTATTTCCACAGTGTGATTTTAATACTGTTTGTAAGTTAAGTATGTGAATACTTCGTCCTCTGCTGGTTTTGTCTTTTCCTTGATACTGAAGCAGCTCGTGCTGTTTGGACTTTAGTTCAGATTCTCCTCGGTTCTTTAAGGACAATCTCCAGTCTCACATCCCGTCAGCTGTCTGGACTCTGCTGTGTTGATGTTGGCTGGATCAGCGTACGCTGCGTCTCCATGGAGATCTCTGCTGCACACAATAAACTGTCTTTCTCTACTTTTCAATGTATTTTTGGCCTTTAAGGACTCATTTTAGCTGCATTTTCCCCCAAATGTTCTGTCGTGGGGAGCTCTTTCTGTGTGGTAGATGAAATAAATTTAATTCCCTATATTTTTAAAGTTTTTTTTTAAGTCTTGAATTCATTCTTATATTTTTTTTATTTCATGCATATTTAAAAAAAGGTTTTTAGACCTTTATGTTGTTTTATGTATTTGTGTAACATTTTTGTTATTTTAATCAGATTTTTTCACCATTTATTGACTTTTTTCCTCAATTAAAATACTGCATTGCTTTTTGACAAATGTATGCTTATGTTATGGTATGTTTTTTGTCTTTGTTTATTTATGTATTTATTTATAAGTTTGGTGAACAAAGTGAATTGAAAGAGTCAAAATGAATAGTAATAAAAAACAATAAAATGTGAATCTGTGTGTATTTGTCCAAAGCTGAGCAGCTGCTCACTGGATGTCCTGTTCTGTCCATTTTATTATACGAGCTCTTGGTTTCACATTTCTATATTAACTTGTAAGTTGCATAACTGGATCACGATCGGATCCAAGTCACTAAAGTCTTCTCACTGTTCTGTACATCGTGTCTGAAACACAGAGGAACTTTCCATCAGCAGCACATGAATGTGAAAACAGACGAATAGCGTCAAACTCTGCAAAGCTCAACCAGTAACAATGGGCAGAGAATAGATAGAAACCATGGAAAATCTACTGTATATGACATATATATTCATATCAAGGCTTCTCTCACTCACTTGTTTCTGGTTTCTGTTGGCTTCTGTCCATCAAATATCTGATCTGTATCAAGTTTATTCCCTGACAGCATTCAGGCTTCTAGCCACCAACATGAATGTGTCAGAGTCGTCCTGACTTCACCTGTTAAATGTCCTCAGACAGACTCATGGCACCCTGAAGAGACGAGAACCATCAGAAAGGAACACAAAGAGATGTAATGTAACTATGAAAGGGCCGAAACGCAACAAAAAGACACAAAATGAATAGAAAGGCACACAAAATCACCACAGAGACACATACTGACCACAGAAACAACAGAATTACTACAAAATACACTAAATTACCACAAAGACACAAATTAACACTGAAGAGACATAAAATGATCACAATAAGATATAAAATGGCCACAATAAGACAATATACAACCACAAATTGATACAAAACAAAGTTACACAATACAACCACAAAGACTTGACGGCAAAGACAAATAAAATTAACACAAACTTTTAAAAATGACTACAAACAGCCATGAAATGGCCACAAAGAGAAAACAGAGACACAAAACGACCACACAGATACATTACCATAAAGGGACACAAAACGACTACAAAGAGAAATTAAATGACCACAGTAATTACAAAATGACTAGAAAGTGACACAAAATGACTATAAAGTGACATAAAATGACCATAAATCAACACAGAACAAACCACAAAGTGACTCAACGACTGCAGAGAGCGTTCAGAGTACAAAAGCATCACACAGTCAGTCATCCTGCTGCTATGTGACATAAATTAGATGATTGGTTCTTTTGCATATCTGCTCTGAGGCTCATTGTCTCACAATCTGTTTGTTTGTTTGTTTGTTTGTTTACTCCTACTGTGTTGTTCATGACTTTGTGTGGGGAAAAGGCAGTGAAACCTGATTAAACTCACTCAGCACCAGTCAAACTCTCTCAGCTGTTAACTGATAATCACCCTGAAGCACAAAATGTTCAAACATTTTATTACTAAAATATCCTCAACCAATGCTTTATATCTGCTGTATGAGGACAATAGGCTGGCTGTGCAAACGTCCAACAGGAGAAAAAAGAGAAAGAAAGATAAGTATGTAGGAGGCAGGCGGATCTTGAATGTGACATCAGGAGTCCACACCCTCCCGGATTATAAAGGCTGCATGGATGCGGATCACAGCCCTTTCCAGACTCAGAGGGATCTGTAGCTGCGGAGAGAGGGCCGGTCGCTGCTGCAATACTCATCATCATCATCATCATCATCATCATCATCATCATGGCACCAGGAGTCAAGAAAGTGAGTAGATCAGAGTCTCTTTACAGGGTTTTCACCTCACTTGGTGCATGATTCTAGTTTGAAGGCTCAGCTTTGCGCATGTTTGTGCATGAGGAAGTAGATTCTGCATGCTGCCACCTGCTAAATACCTCAATGTAACAAACTTTCTGCACTTTTTTTGCACGCTTTTTCCCCTCGCAGGGCATTTTGGCGTGTCTGGAGGCAGGAGAGGTGATCATCGGGGACGGAGGCTTCGTGTTCGCTCTGGAGAAGAGAGGATACGTGAAGGCGGGACCCTGGACACCTGAGGCTGCGGTGGAGCACCCTGAAGCAGGTAAGACCGCTTTATGTTCCTGAACCAGCAGGGACCTCTTCCTAACCTGTAGATCCAGTCCCTAACGATCCAGTCCCTAACGATCCAGTCCCTAACGATCCAGTCCCTAACGATCCAGTCCCTAACGATCCAGTCCCTAATGTTAATGAGCTGTCCGCTGTGTTTCAGTGCGCCAGCTGCACAGGGAGTTCCTCAGGGCAGGATCTAATGTCATGCAGACTTTCACCTTCTACGCAAGCGATGATAAACTGGAGAACAGAGGCAACAAGCTGACTCACACGGTGAGTAGATTCACCCTGCAGCTGCTCTCAGGACTCATCCTGCTGGCAGCAAACCAACAAACCAACCAAGCTGCCTGCAGGAACCAGAGAACCAGTCTGATTAGATTAGATTAGATTAGACTTTATTTATCCCACAGCGGGGAAATTTCTTTGTTACAGCCGCAGAAAATCACACAATATTAAGATAAGATAAAAAACAATCTAAGAAAAGACATTTAACAATATACAAAATATACAAAATAATAATATACTATATACAACTTAGTGCAAATTAAGTGGAAAATGTGCAGATTATATGCAAAAATGTTCAGATTGTGCACGTGTTGTACAGTCATGATTGGCTCCTGTAGTGAAAGTTTAAAAGTCTTTGTGTTGTTGTTTAGGGGGAGCAGATCAACGAGGCGGCCTGTGACCTGGCCCGGGAGGTGGCCAGTGAGGGGGATGCTCTGGTGGCGGGGGGAGTCTCCCAGACCCCCTCTTACCTCAGCTGCAAGAGTGAGAATGACGTCAAGGCCATCTTTAAGAAACAGCTCGACGTCTTTGTCAAGAAAAATGTGGACTTCTTGATCGCAGAGGTTTGTTTTAAACACTGTCAGTGAGTTAAAGTGGTTAAAAAGTCTGCAGAATAAAGGACAGTTTGGTTCTCTGCTTCTGTAAAGTTAAAGAAATGAGAGAGTGATTAAGATGTTGGAAACATTGGACACTACATTTCCCATAATGCAACCAATAGCATTTTCATTGATAAACTAAGTTTACATAGCAGCTTTTTTAGAAATGTAGTTTATAAAGTTCTTTGACAAACAGAGCAGTGCAGTTGCAAGATGCACAAGAGAAACCGAAAGATAAAGATGCATTTTAAGGTAAAATTGAAAACAAAATGACCACAATAAGACCATAAAATGATGACCAGGATAATAAAAAACAAAATGACTGAAAGCTGAGCAAAAGCAAGATGAATTTAAGGAACATTTTAAAACAAATGACCACAAAACACATTAAACTATGGCAGAGTTATAAAATGACAACTAAAATACCCAGAAAGCAAAATAGATTTAAGGTCAAAGAAAAGAGAATGCACATAATGGAAAGAAGAGAGGAAAACTGAGAAACAATTAAAACAGGTCTATAAAATAAATGCACATTTGATTAAAAGCAAGTCTACTTAAATTGATCCTCATATCTTGATCATCAGGACTATTTACTCGCAGACTCTAAAGCTAATATATAGTCACTTTATTGTTTAAATCCAGGGAGTGTCCCATTTTAATTCCTGTTTTCTAGCACCAAACCTCATGTAACTTGGAAACAATCAGAGTGTAAATGTTTGTTCTTTAAGTGGAGAGAAACGTTCGTCATTGCACAATCAAATATTTTCCATCTCGTTTCTTTGTGATAATCGTCTTGGTTTAGTGCCAAACGGCTCCAACCTTTATACAGTCTGTGGCTCCAACATGCTGCTGAAGCAGCTGATCAGTGCTGTAACACTCACTGACCACCAGGGGGCAGCAACAAGCTTCTCACATCCAGCAGCTGCAGAGCAACTAACTGTAAAATGTCAGTATTTTAGATCTAGTTTGCTCTCTAGTAACTCTCTGGAGTGAACCAGAACATTCAGTTGAAGGCATTTGATTCATAAAAACGGATTAAAGCAGCTTTAAAATGTGGTTTTCTTTTCATTACATCAAACGCTGACTATGCAGTTTCCTTCTAAAGCAGGGGTGTCAAACTGATCCAGGAAGTAGATCCAAGTGGGTGCAAGTTTTCATTCCAACCAAGCAGGAGCACACATGACTCCACTCCTCTAATCATCTGGGCTGTCTTCACTTGTTTGATTTGTCGTATCAGGTGTGCTCTTGCTAGGTTGGAACAAAAACCTGCAGCCACACGGCCCTTTCCTGGATCAGTTTGACACATGTGTTCTAAAGTGATGATGTGAATAAGATGTTTATCTCACTGCATCTTAACTATTAATATGCAATGTTCTTGTTTGTGCTTCAGTACTTTGAGCACGTGGAGGAGGCGGAGTGGGCCGTGCAGGTTCTGAAGACGACGGGGAAACCTGTAGCTGCCACGCTGTGCATCGGCCCGGAGGGAGACCTGAACGGAGTCAGTCCTGGAGACTGTGCTATCAGACTGGTCCAGGCCGGTACGCTCACATCACCACCACATTAATGTTTCTGTCTGCACCCTAGATAATGAGTAGAAGTTAAATCTCTAAAACGATTTAAAGAAAAATGAACTTCATAAACATCTTGACAGCTGGATTTATTGCAGAACTGTTAGACAGCATTAGTGTTCTCTACCTGTTGAACTGGCTAATACATGTACAGGTCCACTCTCACAGAGGAGGCAATACTGGCAACTTATGGATCTTAGATATTAATGATAAATTCTAATGTGTACATTTTTAAAATGAAAAGGACTGAAAATAATCACAGTATGAAGAATAAAGGCAATGAGGTTTGCAGTTATGTAACAAAGTCAATATGGTCTTAAAATAAAATCTCATTATTATTATTTTTTTTAAAGTAGCTATTTTACAGGTTATTTGAATGTTTTTAAATAAAATGTATTTCTATTTTTATAACTGCAAAAAAACAATTTCCATATTAAGATTAATAAATGCAACAAAAACCTTTGCCAAAACTAATTTTTGTCAAAATATAGTATTAAAGTATGCGTTCGGACCTTATTTACCCAAGTAAAAGGGGATTTTTAAAAAAAAATTTATTTCCCCCACTTTTAAACATTTTCCAAAACCATTATTCTATTTCAAATGTATTCATCTTTATTTTATTAAAGCTATGATTTAACATTTTTTGAATTCCAATCACCCATTATGTAACTTAGACTTTCTGTCATAAATGTGAAGTGTACAATCCCAGAATGTGTAGAACTGAAACCTGATTATTTGACTTTGGCGCCATCAAGTGTTGGTGTAAAGACACTGGCAGAGAAAATACACCAAGTTAAAGTTTCTGTGTTTCCTGTTGCTAGGAGCTCAGATTGTGGGCGTCAACTGCCACTTTGACCCCGAGACGTGTGTGAAGACGGTGAAGATGATGAAGGTTGGCGTGGAGACGGCCGGGCTGAAGGCTCACTACATGAGCCAGCCGCTGGCCTACCACACGCCAGACTGCAACTGCCAGGGCTTCATCGACCTGCCCGAGTTCCCCTTCAGTACGTACACACGATAATATGAATAATATATAAATATATTAATAATAATAATGGTGTTGATGGACAGGTCTGGAGCCCAGGATCCTGACCAGGTGGGACATGCAGAAATACGCCCGTGAAGCGTACAAGGCAGGGATCCGCTACATCGGAGGCTGCTGCGGGTTTGAACCGTATCACATCCGGGCGCTGGCGGAGGAGCTGGCGCCGGAGCGGGGCATCATGCCTGCTGGGTCGGAGAAGCACGGGAACTGGGGCAGCGGTCTGGAGATGCACACCAAACCTTGGGTCAGAGCCAGGTACTGTAGAGGTTTATCTTCATGGTTTCTCTCTAAAAACACCTCCAAGTCTGGTTCTAAAGGTTCCTCCTCTCTGCAGGGCCCGCCGGGACTACTGGGAGAACCTGAAGCCAGCCTCCGGACGGCCCTTCTGCCCCTCCATGGCCCAGCCTGATGGTTGGGGGGTCACCAAGGGCCACGCAGACCTGATGCAGCAGAAGGAGGCCACCTCCCAGGAGCAGCTGAAGGCTCTCTTCGTCAAGGCCGACCAAACCAACTGAGCTCCTCTCTGAGCTTCATACTCACACAGTCCCTCACGTTTACAAACCAGAAAGATCGAGATGCTGAGATTCTGTCTTTTTAGGACCATTTTCACTGTGTGGAAGACGTTATCATGCTGATTTAAAACGCTTCACAATCAATGAGCCTGTTGAAGCAACATTGAGCCTTGTGAAATTACTGAAATAAGCAGCTTTGAATGCACTTAAAGTAATGATCCTAACACTCCAACGTGCCTGATGTTTTCTTACAAAAGATTTGAATGATGTGTAGAAATAAACTTCTAATTGAACAAAACCTGCATGTGTGTCTTCTGGTCCTTGCAGCAACACAGTTTATCTTACTGCCTGTAAGAACGCATTCAGTTTGTATTTACGTGACGATAAGATGGAAAGTAAAGTTCGAACTGAATCTGATCGTTTAATCTGAAGCAACGATGGGTTCTTCTGAGGTTCCTCAGTATTTCTTCATACTTGCACTATTTCAGAGGCCAATATTGTAATTTTACTGTAATCCTCCACTGCATTTATCTGATCTTTGTTACTCTGGAGATGCATATTTAGAGATATTTCCAAGGTTATGGGCTCAGAGGGAGGAAAGCTCGAGCTGTAATTAAAGAGGGCCAGATAATAAATGTGTAGAATGTATTCAACAGATGCTGAGTGGAGGCTGTAACACCAAGAGGCTAAGGACTAGCTTAGTGTCATCAGGACCAGGCCCAGTCTAAAGAGTTCTGATCTATTAGATAGTTGAACATTCACATGATAAACTGTGTAACAGTAAGATAGGATCCTCTTTCTGTTTTACAGACTGATTTCTGATCAGATTAAGGTCCATGTACATGGTCCACTCCTTCATTACTGGTTTAATAAAAGAATAAAAGGATTTCACTCTCCTCTCTTCTATTCTGCAAAAAACAGACTAAGAGTTGTGATTGTTAAGGTTTCAGCCCTTTTAAAGGATCAGTTTTAAACTTTATTAGCTTTATTATGGGCTCGCAGCAAGACAAACAAAAGGAACATATAGTTTGACTCCCTGTGAATACTCTCAATGAAATTAAAGGATCAAAGATACGGATAATTAAGCTAAACTTAACTTAAGAATTAACCAGAATGTTATCCATCCTTCTGAAGCAGGTCATGGTGCTCCAATAAAGGCAGCTGCACTCGATTAAATATAATTAAAGTGTCTTCTTCAGCTCTTCAGCTCTTCCTGCTACCAGGAGAGTCTCCTGTGTTTCTCTCTGTGGGCTCTTTAACAGAGTCATTATTCATTGTGACTAACTAGAAACACTGATCAGCTGTTGTAGATGGATGGAGCATGCACACACTCCCTTAAGGTCAGAGACCAACAAGATGGAAATGCTGAAGTTTCTCCTGACCGTGTTCACTATGTCATCATGCTGAGGACACAACCAGGAGCCTCGTTAAATTATTACTAATAGAGCAGCTTTGACTTAAAGAAATGGTTCAACTCTCCAAAAGAGCCTGAATGTTACTCTGAAATGACTGAAAAATCTCTAAAGAGCAGCTGTGAATGCATCTGAACTAATACTGGCTTTAGAGCTCTAGATGTATTTTTTTCAGAATCATTAAATCGTAATGAAACTTCACTTCTTTACCTGTGTGTATGTAGGTGATGTGTTACTTACTTTATGGGAATTATTTTCAATACCTGTGTTATATCCTTCAAAAACCTTCCTCTGTGTTGTTTACCTTCCTAAGAAGACCAAAGTGTAGAAAAATAGCTTATGTGAAATGATTCCCAGGGATATACATTATATATATATATATATATATATATATATACATATATATATATATATATATATATATATATATATATACATATATATATATATATATATATATATATATATATCTAGTAAAGGGTCCTTGCCCCATGTTTTGACAGGCATTGCTGCCATCTAGTGGATAAAAACGCAGCATGAAGCATCTTGTAGGTTCTTTAGTTGTTGTTGTTTTTTTCCCAGAGAGCATTTTAAAGCTTTGATTGACTCGTGTTTGTGTTTTATACTTTATGTCCGAAGGGATTTGTTGATTTCCTGTTGTTATTCAGTGGGCATATTGTGTCTGAACAGTCATGTGGAAATGTTTTGATGTGGTTTTAACCTGCTGACCTTTATGATGCATGACCATCACACAGTTAGCCACATCTAAAACCATTCACCTTCAACATGCTGTTTGACTCATGACACCTTCCACCAGAGGACAGGAAACATGTTATTGTCTGATTATATTTCTATCTTGTTTTTTTAATAGCAAAACTAATTGTGTGTGAGTGTTTCTCTGTTTTAGGATCCATCAGGATTCATCTGAATGATGGGAACCTGAAGATTATATGAGATGCGGCTCAGCAATGTGTGCCAACTATTTCTAGTCAAAAAAAAAAAAATCTATAAAAAGTTCTGTCTATTGTCTATAAAGCATTGAATGCTCTCAGGTTTAATGAGCGATCCCACATCAAAACCTTTCATGTTTCCAGCCAACAAATAGGCATTATACTTTGACATCTCATACAACCTTTAATTAAATATAACTTCTTGTAATTTCCAATTTTAGTACCTTTATTCTAACATTGTTATTTTTGAAATATTTTTGTCCCAATGTGGGATTTTACTTTTATGTTATTTTATTTTGAATAAATAGAAATATGTCAAGGCAACTGTAACATTAAAGAATACAAGTAAATTACGAAAAAAATAGTTCAGACATTTATATCATTAAAATGTATTTATTGTCTCTAAAGCTTTGGGGGTTGTTGGAGTTCTGAATAGTTTAAATATACTGCTGCATTTAAATGAAACATTTCTAATAATTAAATAATTCATTCATCCATCTATTCTAAGTTATTATTTAGTTATTTTTGTTACAAATGGTCTTTTGTGGATGTGAAGTTGCACCGAGACGATAGTAAAGGGTTTTTTATTTATTTACTGCAGACATCTTTGTAGTTCACAGCGAAAAGCAAACACAAATGTTACAACGGTTTCATGTTGAGAAATAAAGCATTAAAATGCAACAAATTCACAAATAAATTTGTTTCACCATCAAGTCTACGGGAAGTGGAATTAATATAAATGTATTTATAATCTTTTGGAATAATTTTCTGTTGGATATCATTGATTTTAGTCGTTTGAAAAAGACGTCTCTGTTGTTGTTAAATCGCTTATTTTTGTCCCACATCTCTTGCCGTACATCCTCCAGCTGTCGTCACGTTCTCTGCGTGCTTACGTCATGGATTTGCCCACGTGCAGATGTTTATGCTCCTCGTGCACGTCTGCAGGGGACAGAGGGAGACGTAGAGATCTGTTTACAGAAAGAAGAGGAGGAAAACTGACTGATGATTCTATTAAAACAGTTAATTAGAGAAGGAGAGAACTAATGAATGCGGCTTTATTTCGGCTTCTGTTTGTCTGAAAAGTAAAGGGACTGCTGTGCTGCCTTCAGGGGACATGGGGATAATGAGTACATGGTTTATTTTTCAAAAGTGGTCGTTGTCTTTACGAGCCTGAAATATGTCTACATTAAAAACGATCTGAATATTAACATTAATATTATCATGATTTATTTTGGTGAGACTGAAGATTTTTTTCGCAAAATAAAAACTGGAATCTTTAACCGCTGAATGATGAAACAGGAGAAATTAGAAAATGTAATACTTAATAAACCTGCCCCCTTCTAACAATAAATAAAAATTACCATAAATCATCTGAGTTAATACATACATGGTTGGGTCAAATTACTTCAAATCAAACCAACCTTAAAAATGTAATTATATATATCTTTATAGACCTATCATTTCCATGTCCCAGTTGAGGCCTGTTTTAGGTCTTTCTTTTTAATTAAATTGTATTAATATTTCATACATTAATCTTAATTTTTAATTTAGCCTATGTATGCACCAAGAGTGAAACACTTTCTCTCGATGTGTGTGTGTGTGTGTGTGTGTGTGTGTAATGAAATCTTCAAATTTCAAGTGTAAAAAAATACATACTTTGTGATTACGACAACAACGAAAACATGGGATTAAACAAGAATGGCAACTAATGAAAATTCATACATTAAGTATTTTTATTATAATTTTAATAAAACATTTTTTTAATTTAGCCATTGTATGCAGTAATAGAAACACCTTCTCTCGACATGTACTGGAGTAAAAGATGTCGCTGCCTCTTCCTTTTTAAAAATATATTATTTATTTTTATTTATTTATATCAAACAGCAATACAAATCAGTTAAAAAGAAACAGAAACGAGTTACAGAAAGATAAACAATGCAAAAAAAATTGAGGGAAATAATATTTAGAAAAAATAGAAGAATAATTAAATGGAAAAGAATGAAACAAAAACAAACAAATAAATAATAAAATAACCAGACGCATGATTACATGTTAAAGATATTAAACGCAGTGCATATGTTTTGTTTAGTAGACAGGTCTTGCCTCTTCCTACTCTCCTCCCGGCCCCTGAACGCAGCTTGGTGGGGGTGGGGTGCAGCAGTTAAATCCCTCCCCGGATCCAACACGCACGCACCTGACTGCTTGTAAACAGAAGCGCACACGTGACAGCGAGCCGCGCGACCGACCGACGGAGCGCATTGTCTGCTCGCGGACAAAGAGCCGCAGCGACCGTTGCTAACGGCTACCGGGCAGCTGCCATGACAACCGTCGTTAGGAACCGTGCCTCGTGCCGCGGGGTCCGAGCGCGTCTGGCCGCCTGAACATGTTGTGACTGTCCGGATCCAGAACCAGACGGACCGGGACCAGGACCAGGGAGAACCGCGGCGGGTTCTCCGCCTCGCGCGCAGCTGGCGGCGGGTAAACAGAGCTGCACCTCCTTTGTTTCTCCTCCTGTTTCTCCTCTTGTTTCTCCTCCTGTTTCTCCTCCTGTTTCTCCTCTTGTTTCTCCTCCTGTTTCTCCTCCTGAATCAGCTGCTCCACCTGCGACTAATCTGACTCCTCCAGCTAGCGGAGCTAGCTAGCAGCAGCCGCTGGCCTCCGTCTGTTTTTAGCTTCTTTTTGTTTTTAATCTCCTCCTCCTCCGGGCTGGAGGAGATGTCCTTCACCATGGAGGAGACCCTGGAGTCCGGCTGGGTCTCGGTCCGGCCCCGGGTCTTCGATGAGAAGGAGAGGCATAAGTTCGTCTTCATCGTGGCCTGGAACGACGTGGAGGGGAAGTTGGCCATCACCTGCCACGACCGGACCGTGCAGAGGCGGACTGCTGCTCTGCTGGACCCGCTGCTCGACGCGGTCCCGGGTCCTCCTCCCGGTGCCTCCTCCGCGGCGGAAAAAGGCACAAAAAGTCCCGTGACGGCGAAGAAAGACGGTAAAGTTCGACCCCACTCGGTCCCGAAGGGGAAAGCCATAACAAAGACCAGTACCGGGGAGAAGAAACTCTCCAGCTCCAAGACCTCGGACTGTGTGAGCACCACGCTGGGCTCCTGGGACCTTGTGACCCCCAAGGTGGTCGACATGGAGATCCTGGACCCGGTGGATGATGCAGACCCGGGAGACGGGGACAGCTCGGGCCGGGAGGACTTCAGCTGGGCCGGGCTGTTCTCCTTCCAGGACCTGCGGGCGGCCCACCTCCAGCTGTGCGCCGTGAACTCGGCCCTGGAGCCGTGCCTGCCCCGCTTCCCGGAGGAGCAGTCCGGCGTGTGGTCGGTGCTGTTCGGGGCTCCGGGGGTCCGGGTGTCCCAGCGGGAGACGGACGCGCTGTGCTACCAGCTGCAGGTGTACCTGGGCCATGCCCTGGACACCTGCGGCTGGAGGATCCTCTCCCAGGTGCTCTTCTCCGGGAGCGACGACGCGGAGGAGTACTACGAGAGCCTGAGCGAGCTGCGGCAGAAAGGCTACGAGGAGGCTCTGGAGAGGAGCAGGAGGCGCATGCAGGAGGTGAACAACTGCTCATTTATCACGTCTGAATGACGCACTCAGAAAATAATAATAATAATGCATATTACCAAATTCAATCAGTGCAACATTTACACTTAAACATATTGATTGAAAGCTCTCAGATCTGTTAAACACAACACGAGTAATGAGTAAAGTTAAATAATACTTTCAAATACATCTGAATGAATTGACTTGGCTCAATTACCACATAAATTGAGTAATTGTAACTGAAATATTATGTTTACCATATGGAAAACCAGAGTTCAAATCACTAAACGAATATGTCAACTCTCATACTCATCATGATGATATTCAGCATTTTATTTATATTTTACTGTCACACAGGCTGCTTGAATACTTTCTTAGAATATGTGTGAACTCAGTTACTCATCATGATGATATTCCGCATTTTATCTAGTATGTATACTTATATTTTACTGTCACACAGGCTCCCTGAATACTTTCTTAGAGAGCATGTAAGTTTAGCATGGTTCTTCTTTTACTTTATATTTATAAAAGCACTTTATACACTCTTAAAGCCAACCTTTTATTATAAGAGAATGCATATTTGAGCCAACCACAGACAGAACATGTAGTTTTGTGAGTATAATTGAGCCTCCTGGTCTGTTCCTCCTCCTCCTCCTTTGTCCTGTGATCTACCATCTGTTGCTGCACGTTCTCAGGCTGAAACATGATCCGCGGCCACACATCACTCTCTAGTTGGCTGGATAGTCTGAAGGGAGTCTCCATAGAAAAAACTAGGAGAACAATTAGAGGTGGAGTTAGAGAAACGATGTGTCACCACAGCTGTTGAGATTGTTGCAGTGTGAGAAGGTAACATATGTTTTCATCCATGTGCCAAATATAGTATTCACATTGTTTACTGAAGTAAAATTACTAAAACAACACTGTGAAAATACTCCATTACAAGTCCTCAAAACCTTATTTAAGTAAAATGATCTATCAGCAAAATCTACTTAAAAAGTAAAAGTGCTAATTCTGGAATAAAATGATCCCAGTCAGTGTTATTATCTGTATGTTGCATTTTATTTTTTAGAACGGCTAATTTTACCTGTTTTATATCAGTGCTTTGTTAATCTGACGATAAGATACGTACAATAGAGAGTTTATGATTGATATATTGCAATAAACCATTTTTTTCAAATCTAGTTTCAGGAATACTAGAAATCAGTATAAAGAACACACCACCATATGTATAATAATAGTAAAACAACTTTTTATGCAATCAGAAGACTGGGATCTTAAATACAGCATAAAATAAACTTCTTCCATAAATCCTTGTATGTAAACTATGAATTAAAAATCGATAGAGACACATAACCATATCACAAAACATAAAATAGCATTACTCAAGTGTATCTATGTTATTTTACACCCACTTTATATCCTGTTGGGTAGTTTAAACTACAGAATGCACCTATTTCTATATGATCATCATATGTTTGGAGTGTGGCTGTCCTGTAATAACAATTTCTTTCTCAGAAATTTAGAAAGTTTAAGTCTCTTAATGTCCTGTTTTGTCACTCCAGACATTCACTTTATGATCATAAAAAAACAAAGGCAGGAAATCTCCATATTTTAGAGGCTGAAAACTAAATGTTCTGCCAGTTTTTCATGAGAAATTACTTTAAAGAAGCAGCCCTGTTTCCAGCTCTGTGAAGATGCATTTCCAGCAGATCTAAGAGGGTTTTAAATAGTTTATTTAGCCTAAGAAGGATTTAACAACACAACAGAACACTTTGTCTGTCAGTTTAGCACAAACATTCAAAATAAACACATCTAGATTTTCACAAAAACTGTAATCTTAAAAGTAAATAAAGTTGTCAGATGAATGCAGTGAAGTAAAAAGTACAATATTTCCCTCTGAGATGCAGTAGAGTATGAGTATAAGGCATCATCACATGGAAATACTCAAAGTACAAGTACCTCAACTTTACTCAACTACAGTTCTTGTAGTTTGTAGTAAATGCACCTGCAACCACTGCAGATATGATCCAGCTGTTAGAGCAGAAACTGCTGTGTAGTTGAGATAAAGTCTTGCTGTGATGATCGTCACGTTACATGTTTTTAGTGGAGACAAAGCCTCCGGCAGTCTGTCACCTCTCTTGTTTTTGTTCAACTGATTGGCCCAAAAACAGCTGAGTAAGAGTTAAACCAACCAGGAAGAAGTTATTAAATGAAACTTAATAATGTTGTTTATATGTGACTCAGCTCTGAAGCAGATGGTGACCTGTTCTGGTTCTACCTGCATTTATTAAAATGACACGGATACATTTCATCTGATTCTAGTGTTTGAAATCTAGTTGCAGCTATTGATTATCATGATCAAAAAATCAACTCAAACTTTTTTATCTGTATGTATGTAATAAAATAGTGAACATTGGTTAGCCACAGCTTCAGATAATCTCCTTAAACGTCTTGTTTTCTCCCAACGGATGGCCCAAACCCATAGTAACGCTCATTTAGTGCAAAGACGTTGGACACTACATAGTTGGCAGTAAATCTACCGTTGATCGATTCATCCACTGATTGTAACAGCTATAAAATCAGTTACTTTTGGTTATATAATTGGTGAGTTTAATTGATTATCTGTTGCAAGAGAAGCAGGACTTTTCTGTTTCTGGTCAAATTTGTCAAAATATGATGATGATGATAAGGGAAGCCTCAAATGACAGACAAAGACTGACCAACAAAGTATCCAGTCAAACTGAACTGATATCAAACCTGTATTGAAGACAACAATTGTAACATTTTATCAAACTTTCCTCAACTTAAGGCTTCACTGTTTTTAATTTTTTTTTTAATGAAACCTAAAAATAGTACTACTAATAATAAGTAATACTAATTTTGCAGCGTTATTTTGACCACATGGGGCCAATAGATTCCTGAGATCTTCTAGATTCATATGATGCCACTATCTCCAGTATATTCATAAAAGTGAAAACGGCGTAAAAAACTGACAGCCCACCGGCCATTGTAACGCTAAATATCGATACTTGGCGGCCATGAATGAATATAATATTGCCACACAAAATATCACGATACTATGCTGTATCGATTTTCCCCCACACCTTTACCAGATTGTCAAAATGAGGATTTACTACTTTCCTTTCTGTTTTATGTCTTTTTAAATTGAATATATTTTGGTTTTTGGCTCTTTTTCAGGCAAAACAAGAAACTTTAGGAAACAGGAAAATTTTCACTATTTTCTGACACATTTTGTACTCCAAGATAAATCGATTAATCTAGAAAACAGTTTGCAGATTAATCTATGATGAGAACTCAGCAGCATGTTCGGATCTGGTGGGATTCAGATGTAATGTTTTTAGTATTTTTGTCCGATTCATTTGCATGCATGGAAGAACACAAAATCAGAAACAGATCATAAAAAAATGAAACCCAGAGAAACGGTGTCAAAAATCATTACTTTGAGATGTCAACGACAACAACAGAGGTTGTTTATCACAGCGAGGTTTATTAGATTGCACGTGTTTACATTTTCCCGCCACCAAGTCATTCTTATTAAAGCTTTGCTGTAGGTAAAATAAACCAGAGTGCTGAGCTGCAATTTAAAGGGCTGGAGTCTGGATTTAATTACCTGTTTAGAGAGGAAGAAAAAAAGGAAAATGAGAGTTTTACCACTCTTTATTCTACTTACAGTCATATAATAGTTAACTTTGTAATGTACTGTTATGTTGATATGAAGCTTTAATGCTTTTCTTTGCAATATATGAGTTATTTAAATATATTTAGTTTTTGCACCTATAATAAAAGCTAAATACATAATGCTAGGTTGTGGGAAAACAAAACAGACATTTTTGACTAATTTCCAAACATTTTTAACAGTTAATGGAGAAAATAATCATCACATTAGAAGCTAATGTACTGTATAGCTCCATAACACTGGCTACTATGAAGAAGAGACCTCAGACTTGGATTAAAATATTATGTGATTATAAGAAAGTCTAAGGAGGGCATTACTGGGAGATGCCCACTAGCTCTGTGTCTGTAAGCAGTAATAAAGGCATCACAGCAGAGTTTAGTTACTGCTGGATGCTTCTTCTCCTCCTGTGATGCTGTTTTATGGCTGTTTGGAGCAGCTGGAGAATCTCTGTTATCATCAAGCTGCAGCCTGAATCTCTTCCTGTTTGTGATGATAACTGAGCCAAACAGAGAAAAGGCCGACTGGTGGAACCATCAGATGTAGGCCATGAGTCTGTCAATCATTGACCAGAGACTTATATCTTTCCTTATCTGGCCTGTGGTTCAACACATTCAGGCTGGCTGATGGTGAACTTGACACGTTGCAGATACATTTTAATGGCTTTATGTGTGATGATGATGATTTAAAGCTTATGATGCTGATGAAACATTAACTACATTTGTAATTAGGGGTTGACAAACTTAAAAGCCATTGTCAAAGCAGGCTTGATGCTTTAAACTAGGGCTGAACAAGTCATGATTTTTTAAAATTAAAGTCGCAATATGAACTAGTGCAATATCTAAAAAGCAATTTGTGTTGAAAAATACCATTTTGCATTAAGTATTGTGGTGCTGCAGAGATGTCCCATCCTGCAAATTCTATTCTACTTGGTACATATCCTTGATTAGAAAGATTATTTTGATATATTTTCATTGCAAATGAGAACAATGATGCAAAAATGACAATTCCCTCCAATATTTATTTTATTTATTTATTTATTTATTTATTTGACAAGGACCATGCACAGCTTCTTAGCTGTACTAGAGATATATAGATATAAATAAGCTTATTTTTTATCTATAGTCACTGGGCAGGAAACAAAGTGATTTAAACACAAGTAGTATAAAAGGTTTTAGGAAAAAGGAGACTAAAATACAACTATAAACAGAATTGAGAATGATATTGCAGTTTCAATACTAGTCAAAGTGATTGCAGTTTGATGTTTGTTTTTTTCCAGTTCAGCCTTTGTCTATAAAATGTTAAACAGTCAAAATTGTCCATCACGAGATCAGACCTTTTAGTCGACAGATTTAAATGTCTTGTTATGTGCAGCCAGCTGTTCAAACCCTGAACATATTTGGTTTATTGTCATAAAAGACAAATTCACATATGAAAGTTCTAATGACGTTGAAACAGTAATGGATTAATAGTTTCATCTCTGATGCACATGCATGTATTTCCTCACTCTCTATACATTTCACTCAAACACAACAAGGGGTCATAGGCATATTTACTCCTGAATGTTTAGTGTGTTGATGTGTGTGTGTTTTGTCACATTAGTCCCAGCTGCCTTAGTGGGATTATTGTGCCATGCGGAGGCTTTGTGGAACAACATTTTAGTGTTTGTTTACAATGCTTCATGTTGGGGTATGCAGGTAGTATTTAGTTCTGTTCCCCACCAACACATGTTAGATTAGTGACCTTCTGTTGGTAATCTGTGAGCTGAAAGCAGTTTCTTGTGTGCAGGTGCATGTAGAGACTTCTGCTATCATTAATCCTTTTGTGTATCCCCACAATGTGAAAACTTTCCAGATTGTGCAGAATTAACCCACTTGGCAGAAATGATGACTAGCTGTAGGTCCAGTTGGTTGGTGGCAGCTCTTTAAGAACCTTTCACTGAGTGCTATTTGTGGGACAGATAACTGCTATTCCCCTTTTAGACTTTCATTGCATTTTATGTCTCATAAATGGCATTTAGTTAATTCAGAGAGCTGTTAAAGTTAGTGTCTGCTCGCAACACAGTCGAGGCGTCAACTTCCTGTGTGATACTTCAATTAAAAGGCAGAGAGAAGAGTCCTCCAACAAGACGGAGCAGATTTAGCTCCAACAAGCTGGAAGAGTTATTCCTGATGACACACTGGAGCTCACATCACTCCTCTAATTATGTACTCTTTGCACTTTGGAGTGCTTTCTGCAGACTTCAAGCTGGGGGAGGCAGTTCTCTGGAAAAGGCAATTTTTTTTTTTTTTTTTTAAATACACCCTCCTCCTTCCAGAGGAGCATGGCCATATGCACATGCTTCAGACAGTAACCTGAACTAGTCATTCATTAGAATCATCCCCAGCATGTTGAGCCAGCATTTTTGTTTGGTGTTTAAACAGATTCTACATGAGCTAAGATAACTATGTCTAAAGTCCTGGATGCTGCTTTTTGACCCTAGACCAGGATTTTGGATGGCAAGTAGAGCTCTATCAGTGTAAACATTGATCATTTAATCAATAACTCAGTTCGTTAACTTTTTCTTATGGTTTGTTTGGAAGCTTTCATAACTTCACTGAGAGTTAATCGTGTCCTTTTGTTTTTTACAACACTGACCCTGCAAACAGTCAACATCACATGAGTCAAAGTCAACCAAAGATTAAAAAGAGGGTGATGACAGATTTCTTTATCATCACTTAATCTGCTGATTATTTGTAAGTAAAATGTCAGAAAGTGATGAAAATTGTCCTTTATCCAATTTCAAGAAGTCAAAGGAAATTATATTGTCCATAGTCCAAAGTTTAAATGTATTTAGTGTACACTTAGACAAAGAAAATTTGCAGCAAGTCCTCACAGTTTGACGAGGAAAATAGTCGTTTAAAGAATAATGTCAATTATGCAGATAGGTTTGATGATGATTTTTTTTATTATCAATAAATCTGCTGATTATTTTCTTGATAAATCAATTAATCGATTGGTCCATAAAATGTCAGAAAGTGGTGAAAAATGTTCAACCCAGTTCTCTAAGTCCAGTCTTAATTTGTCATTTGTCTTGTTTTGTCAGTCGAAAGACCCAGAGATATTCAGTCAATATGATTTTAAGCAGAAAAAAGAAAGGAACATTCCAGATTTGAGATGTTGAAAATTACAGTTCATGCAATTTTTGCATGAAAAATTACTTTAAGAGTGCTTTTTGTGGGAAAGATAACTGGTATTCCCCTTTTTAAAAGTTTCATTGCATTTTATGTCTCTTAAATAGCATTCAGTTCATTCAGAGAACTATTAAAATGGCATTTTCTGAAGCACCTACTTTAAAGATTTGTTGTTTATTAAAATAACTGGAAATTATTATCCTGTTAATCAATTTCTTAACTTATTGCTGCAGCTCCAGACTGTTTCTTTTTATAGTCGTCTCATTAATTAGTGAAGTAATTGTTTCAGCTCTATTGAGACGGTAACCCTGCTGTTGATCAGCTCACAGGGAGCAGCTGCTGGCCTTTCACCATCAACTAGTAGATTTGACTATGGAAATACAATGCTGCAGGAAATGTTGCACTACAAAAGAACCGGCTTCAAAGGAAGCAGTGAAAGAATATATCAAGTTCTTTATTCCAGCACTTGTATCTGTAAAAGTTTTATATGCTCAAATGGTGCCAGAAACCCAGAACTCTGTAGCTTTGCATAGCTTGTGGCCAGGCAGGAGTCGCTCCTCCTGTAGCCCGGGCAGGAGTCGCTCCTGTAGCCCGGGCAGGAGTCGCTCCTCCTGTAGCCCAGGCAGGAGTCGCTCCCGTAGCCCGGGCAGGAGTCGCTCCTTTAGCCCAGGCAGGAGTCGCTCCTCTAGCCCAGGCAGGAGTCGCTCCTTTAGCCCGGGCAGGAGTCGCTCCTTTAGCCCGGGCAGGAGTCGCTCCTTTAGCCCGGGCAGGAGTCGCTCCTTTAGCCCGGGCAGGAGTCGCTCCTTTAGCCCGGGCAGGAGTCGCTCCTGTAGCCCAGGCAGGAGTCACTCCTGTAGCCCGGGCAGGAGTCGCTCCTGTAGCCCGGGCAGGAGTCGCTCCTGTAGCCTGGGCAGGAGTCGCTCCTGTAGCCCGGGCAGGAGTCGCTCCTGTAGCCTGGGCAGGAGTCGCTCCTGTAGCCCGGGCAGGAGTCGCTCCTTTAGCCCGGGCAGGAGTTGGTCCCGTAGCCCGGGCAGGAGTCGCTCCCGTAGCCCGGGCAGGAGTCGGTCCTTTAGCCTGGGCAGGAGTCGCTCCTGTAGCCCAGGCAGGAGTCGCTCCGGTAGCCCGGGCAGGAGTCGCTCCTTTAGCCCGGGCAGGAGTCGCTCCTTTAGCCCGGGCAGGAGTCGGTCCCGCAGCCCGGGCAGGAGTCGGTCCCGCAGCCCGGGCAGGAGTCGCTCCTTTAGCCCGGGCAGGAGTCGCTCCCGTAGCCCGGGCAGGAGTCGCTCCCGTAGCCCGGGCAGGAGTCGCTCCCGTAGCCCGGGCAGGAGTCACTCCTTTACCCCGGGCAGGAGTCGCTCCCGTAGCCCGGGCAGGAGTCGGTCCCGCAGCCCGGGCAGGAGTCGCTCCTTTAGCCCGGGCAGGAGTCGCTCCCGTAGCCCGGGCAGGAGTCGCTCCCGTAGCCCGGGCAGGAGTCGCTCCCGTAGCCCGGGCAGGAGTCGCTCCCGTAGCCCGGGCAGGAGTCGCTCCCGTACCCCGGGCAGGAGTCGCTCCCGTAGCCCGGGCAGGAGTCGCTCCCGTAGCCCGGGCAGGAGTCGCTCCTTTAGCCCGGGCAGGAGTCGCTCCCGTAGCCCGGGCAGGAGTCGCTCCCGTAGCCCGGGCAGGAGTCGCTCCCGTAGCCCGGGCAGGAGTCGCTCCTTTAGCCCGGGCAGGAGTCGCTCCCGTAGCCCGGGCAGGAGTCGCTCCCGTAGCCCGGGCAGGAGTCGCTCCCGTAGCCCGGGCAGGAGTCGCTCCCGTAGCCCGGGCTGGAGTCGCTCCCGTAGCCCGGGCAGGAGTTGCTCCTGTAGCCCAGGCAGGAGTCACTCCTCCTCTAGCCCAGGCAGGAGTCGCTCCTTTAGTCCGGGCAGGAGTCGCTCCCGTAGCCCGGGCAGGAGTCGCTCCTCCTTTAGCCCAGGCAGGAGTCGGTCCTTTAGCCCGGGCAGGAGTCGCTCCTCCTTTAGCCCAGGCAGGAGTCGCTCCCGTAGCCCGGGCAGGAGTCGCTCCTCCTTTAGCCCAGGCAGGAGTCGCTCCCGTAGCCCGGGCAGGAGTCGCTCCTCCTGTAGCCCAGGCAGGAGTCGCTCCTCCTTTAGGAGCCCAGGGAGCCGTGTATTGGCCAGTGGTTACTAGGAGACCGGCCCAAGGTAAACAGTGGGAGCAGTGTTCCAGCTGAATCGTTCAGTGTCTCAGCCAACGTGGAGGGCTTTGGAAAAGCAGCCTGGAGTTCATATAAGAGTCTCTATTCATATCTATAGCTGCTCGCAGAGAGAAGAGCACTTTATCCACCGCTTTGGACGAAGATCGGGTGGTGGCACATTTCAATATTATCTGAGGCAGAAGTGAAGGAGAAGTATTGTGCTGAATGAATTGGAGCTACTGGTTTCTGAGAGCTGGGACATGAATTGTATTTGTGTGTACAATAGCTGTTTTCATAGGGTTTATCTCACAAACAATGAGCAGTCTGTGGATGGCAGCACATATGGTACCAATCAGCAACAGTTGGGGCCAATTTATTCTCATTGTACTCCACTCGGACAATATATTTTATGGTGTCATGACGAACCACACACATTCACACAGACACTCTGTCACTCTTTCTTCACTCTCATTTTTATAGTTTAGGATTTAAAAAAGCTTTGTGTAGATAAGACTTATGAATTCAACTCACTTTTCCATCAAAATGAGCAAAGCCAGCATCACAGCCATTGCCTCATTTATTATTATCGATATTAAATAGGCTCTTTAGTGTACACCTGTGACACAGTGAGAATGTGATTTTTTTTTTTTGACTAACTATATTAAACAGGCTCCAGAAGGCTGAGCAGTAGTGGTAACAAATTGCTTATTTTAAAATATAACTAAAGAACTGGTTACATGAATTGCAAAACTAAAGCATTATGTAACCCTCTGCTACTAAAAAGTAATCTGAATTCCTTTTGGATTCTTCAATATTGTTGTCCATGGATAGGAAGTGCTCACTTTCTCGCTCTTTGATAAAGAAAAAAAAACAAAAAAACAACTTTCCAAATACTGATCAGGACATCCTTGAACCATGGCAGAATATCATATTTTAGAAGCTGAAGCCTGGGTGAACTTTTGGCTTTAAAAATACTTTAATAATTATCAAAATGGTTGCAGATTGATTTTTCTGTTGATCAACTCATTGATTAATCCTCTCAGCAAAGATTTACACCAATAGGCTCCGGGCTGTGTGCTAAAGATTAGAATACTTTTGGTCTTTTTAATGGCATTTCTTGATAAAATAACACCATCCTTGTCTTTAGATGTTCTACTGGAACATGTAGCACCCTGTGTATCCCTGTCTGCACCCATTCTCAATATATCTTCACTCTAAATGTCCAGGTGTTGGACAAACACAAAGCCATGGACAGCATGGTGGAGTTGCTGCAGGTGTACCCGGAGGAGGACGAGGCGTACGGAGAGCTGCTGGAGGCCACCACGCAGCTCTACCACTACCTGCTGCAGCCCTTCAGGGACATGAGGGAGCTGGCCATGCTGCGCAGACAGCAGATTAAGGTAATGCACACACACACTGATACAAATACCATCTGTTTTAGGGCTTGATTTAAGTAGGTTTAGACCTCCGTGTAGCCGGCTAACTGCTCTGTGCTGCAGCCTTCTCCACCAGTTAATATTCTATTCTGGTGGTTAGAAGAACCATGTTAGTGCTGGGAAACCAGCCCTGAACCACTGCTTGATAATGTCCTCCATTGAGCTCCTAAGTCCACTGTAATGGCATTAGTTGCTGAGGATTCATGTGCTGATGATGATGATGATGATGTAGTCGCTCTATGCTAGCATGTAGCTTTGCATCTGGGGGCTGTGGAGGGCAGAGGATCAGCCAGAGAGGCTTTTTCCCCTCCACCCAGAGCGGCTTAACAACCAGCATAAGTATTATTACAGCAGCCACTAAACCACTCAGTAATTCTGCAGCCTCAGCACACTCTTCTGTTTTCCACACTCTTTCTCCTCCACTCCATCTTTGTTGTTTTTCTTCATTACAGGCTTGAAAAGGGAAGTAAATCTGCAGGGTAATTTCTACTGTAGAGCTGCATACAGTCTGAACACATGCCTGCTGGGGTCAATAGGTCACAGTCCTCCTACTTGGTAAACAGCCCAGAAGGAAGAGGTTACCAACACTAAACTCATTTATGAACATGTGCATTTAATAATATTGAACTATAACAACAGATTGGATTAATTCGCTTTAAAACAACGATGAAATTCCACATTCCACCGAGGGAATTCCAGCTACTCTCTCTGCTGACGTACAGCTTCTCTGCTGCTAGCAATAGTTGAGGGCCACTTTTGTGTGCTTTCCAAAAATAAAAATAAATAATATAACAGTGTCACAAAAATATAATACAATTTATATGAGAAAAGATTTGCTTCCACTATGAAATAAACCATTTTTTACATCGCCCCTCATGTCATACTCCTGTATAGTCTGTAGTTTTACTCTATAGTGGGGTTGTACATTTTGTCAAATTGTCCCCATTAAGAGTATAGATGCAGAATATATATGCAGAATTAGCTGCTGTAGTTTGCAGTGTACCCATGGATGTCCAGACAACTATCACTGGATTGCTTCGATACTGAAGAAAATGTAAAAACGGGATATTTATCAGCCAGTTTCTGGACTAACAAGGAGCTTTTTCTTGTTTTTGTTTTGTTTTAAAATAAAATGACCGTAAATATATATCACACTTTATTGTTAATTTCAATCATGATTGATTTCAGACACAGCTTCTGTACTTCCAGTAACCACAGCTAACAGGTGTGTCCATTCCACTAAACCTCATGAGTTCAAGGTGGAGTCAAAAAACACAACAGAGGAGAAAGTCAGTGGTAGAGAGGCAAAAATAACAGACTTCTCAAACAACATGAGCAGAACGTCTGTATGTTGTTAGTGAGAGTGTTCAGGGAGTCAGGTTTACTGAGTGCTGTTGAACTGGACATGCTGTCTGTATCTGTATCTGTATCAACTCTCTGTTGTGTTGAGTTCTTTCCTTCTCTAAACTACATCCTTACAGCGTGCTCCTCCAGCAGCGTGTCACTAGCAGCACCAGTCACTGTGTGGGTGTGTTTTATCAGTGTGTGTTACACTAAGATGGTATTTGGGTTCTTGGGCGGCTGCTGTTCTAAATTAAGACAATTTACTGAATCACCAAAATTGATGCTGCACCTTATCTTAAAGGAACAGTCTGGTGATATGTCATGCTTGTATTATTGTCAACAAATGCCATGAAATGACAAAAAAATAACAAAATGCATCTACAGATAAGTATACGTGTGATATATATCGCTGCACTGTGACATGTTTATTTGGACTAAATCCCACAAATACCGTCTTGCTGTTGGAATACTAACCAGACCACCAAACTGGGATTAATTCACAGCTAAAAATAGTCCTCAACAAATGCACTACTTCATCCTATTTGGGTGACATTTGCTTAAAACCACAGTGTTCAGCTGCAGTTAAAACATACAGAAAATACTAGAGAAAGTCACATGATTTTAAGGTGGTAAAAGCAGATGTAGCCTTAAAGTCAGGATATCTTGTGAGTCCCTGAACTGGAAACAGGTGTTGGACAGGTTTACCTGAAGGTTGGAGATGTGAAACCCCCTCTAACTATTCTGCACGTTTCTGATGTGCTTCATGAAGTTTTCTGAGAATCTGAACTGTACGATGCCAGAGTTCCCAGCTCTCCCACCTGCTCCCCTCAGGCTGATCCAACGGCTGCAAACAAAGCTGTATGTAAATGAACCTGGATGCCAGTAGAGGCTGTTGCTTTCTCCTGAAATCATGAGTCGAGATTGTGGAGATCCTCTGCCTTTGTCACAAGGGAAGGAGAGGGCTCATTTCCATGCAGTTTGCATCCTATTTATTGCCACAAAAGGCCCTTTGATGGTGCCATTTCAAGCCGCCATATTTACACCTCTGGAACGTCTCGCCTACACTACGAACGTGCCAAAAGCAGGACGGGGGATCCAGTGATCCGGCTCTGTAACGCCTTCAGAGTCTCTGTAACGCCTTCAGAGTCTCTGTAACGCCTTCAAAGTCTCTGTAACGCCTTCAGAGTCTCTGTAACGCCTTCAGAGTCTCTGTAACGCCTTCAGAGGGAGTCACAGAGCCGTTGAACTGGTGGGACTGTTGGAAGCAGGATCACCATGAATCGGCCAAGCCGGCAAGGCGTAAAATAGGTGAAGTTTCATTGGCAGCACGCCTCCCACTGAGTCAAACAGTCACCAAATCCTGATCAACAACATGAACATACAACATAACTGTGCATAGTGTCTGTGGCTTATTGTAAACAAACCGGCATTAATCCTGCACTATGAATGGGCACCAATGTCATGCCTTCGCAGGATGACTATGAACACCCCAAAGAGAGAAGCCAGCACAGATCTTTACGGCAATATATCGGGAATGCACTATGAACGGGCCTAAAGGTGAGGTGAAAGAGACCAGAGCAGCAGGTAGATCACAGGCTCCTGACTCCATCTGCAGGTGTGAAGACACATGGACAGGTGTGAGGATGCTGGAGAGCAACACACCACAGAGCTGCCAGATAGGAACCAATCACTAGAGGCGTCAAACAGGAGAGGGAATGTTGTACACCAGGTTAGGAGGAGTTAATATATATATATTAGTGTTTTGCAGGTCTGAATTTTCATGGTGATTGTTTTCAGAGTAGAGCTATAGCGGTTATCAGATATCTAGTATCTTTTAAGTCGTATGTTTCAAGTAAACCAAACGTTTAAATATGAGTTTGATGCTTTTCTTTGTCGTTCATGATAATAACTGTTGGTTGTATAAATCATACTATTTTAAGATGTCACCTTGGTCTCTGGTAAGTTAGACATGGCATGTTTTAGTATTTTCTGACATTAACAATATAATGAATTGAGATAATTAGGGTCTCGGGGCAATCTCCCCAGCACTGGTCCCATCCAGCAATATCTGTAGGGACCAGTGCTGCACTACTGTTATACTGTGGATTTCTTCTTCTTCCTCTTCCGGACGCAATTTCGTCCCGCTACTAGTCCTACAACTTGAAGAGACTAATTTTTGCAGGTCTGCAGTAAAATCTAATCTTTAACTCTTTGATAGACCTCTTAGCTTTTACTGAATCAGTGAATGAATGAATCAGTGAATGATGTCCAGGTGGAGCAGTGAATGAATGAATCAACACCAAAGGGTGTGGAGTATTTTAGTGAATGGAGCATTGTTGGACGTGTTGTTGGGTGTTGGTGCTGTGGTTGGTGTTGGTGTCCTGTTGCCTGGAAGGTCAGAGGTCAGCCATGAATTAAAGATGTGGATCCTCTGTAACGTGTCTGAGATACTTTTGTAGCACAGCGAGGTCCAGTTACTGTTTCAGTTGCATTATTACATGGCAACGGTTGCTGTGGCCGTCCCTTAAACACCAGCTGTCAACAAAATCTGACACAATAATTTAAATATTATTAGTATTAGTAATGAATCTTCAAATGTCTTATAAATGATGGAGAAAACCAGAAAATCATCAAATTGCAGATTAATTTATTGTCCATTGTTCCAGCTCTATACTAATTGAATAATAGGCATGTTTACTTTATCTTTGTCAATTTTTATTTAATGTAGTTATTTATTGCTTTTGCTTTTTTATTCTTTTTTCACTGTTTTTATACTGTTCAAATATCAAAATAAAGTCCTATACCTTTTATATCTGTTAATGTACATGAATTGTACAAGTATTTTATATAAATGGAAATGAGCATTGATAGAACAATATGCTGAATGTATAATCTTCTTCGGCTCCATAAGAATATTTGAAATAAATAAATAAATAAATAGGTCAGACAGCTGACAAACCTGAATTAAGTTTGTATTTCAATTTACAATTAACATTTAGTCCAGATAAACAAGCTGCAGGCAGACATTTATAAGTATGAGTACAAATTGTGAAGGAAAGACTTCTGTGATTATGTGGAGATAATTTGTCTCGATGTGCTTTAAAAGAAAAGCTATATTTCTTTATGTCGACTAATCATATGAAAAGACCAAATGTGTCAATACTTGTATATTAAAAAAAAAAAAATTGTTTTTATCAAGCAAACAGAAGAAAACTTTGCATTTTTTGGACTATTTTCAGCGGCGGATTAATCCACAGTTGGTGCTCTAGTAAGTTTTAGTTTCAGCAGCACAATGTGTGTGTGATTCAGTCTAAATAAAGTAGAGTGTGTGTTCATGGTGCCACAGTGGAGCTCACTGATGTGTTTTAATAACAATGGAGCTCTCTGGCACAGAGGAAGGAGATATACATCAAGCTCTGGTACACACAATACCCCACTGTTTATTTTGGACTTTTCATCAGAGAATATACAGAAAGCTGCAGGCCATGGAGTTCTTTTTACTACAGCACCTTGTTGAGCTCACTAGTGTTACCCCCCCCCCCACACACACACACACAGATAAACACACCTAGTATCTGAGACTATTTTAACCAAATGATAAGGTCCACCATGACACCATCCATGCTGTAATCCCAGCTACCAGAACTGGCGTCACTTCTATTTTAGGGAGTTTGACACGTCTGTGTTGTGTCATGGAGAGCTGTTGACCAGAGGTGTTAAAGGAAATCACTCTCTGTGCATCTTCCCCCGCCACTTCCTGTCTCTTCTAGTGGTAAACAAGAAGAAAAGTTAGTAGCTGACTTTGAAAAAAAGTTAGTGGTAAAACTGCTGCTTAGATATGTAGTTGTTCACTTGTATCAGCAGACATTATGATCTGAGGTTACAACACGCTAATTTGCAAGTAAAATCTGAAAGAATTGAGGGTATATTTGAATCCAAATCAACATTTAGGTGTGTAGTAGATTAGTGAGCTCATCGCTCCAGAGTTTCTGTCTCACACTGTGATTATGACTGGAGATGAATACATGGTTAGTATTGATGAGGTCAGGGACAGAGTGAGTGACAACAGTAGCTTTTATAGGTGATATTCCTTTAAATCATCCTGTCTCTTCTTTTTTTTTTCAGTCTGTGTGAGCGTGATGTTTCACTTACCCAGCAAAGATTTTACCCTCCATTTTTCATATAATTATGTCACTTTGCTCTACACATATTTTTTAGGCACCAGGATTTTGACAAGCAGAAGAAAAGCACAGATTAAAAATATACATTACATAGAGGTACTAGTCAGTAGGTTGTGGTGGCGCACAACAATGTAACAACAAGTTGATCACATTTATTTTGATCAAATACATCAAATACTTATTTATCTTTTATTTTACATACATTTTTTATTTGTTTTCGGTCAAATTAATTTTGAAGTTCAAGTTAATCTTTTATCCTGTTAAAAAAAATGCATGATGTTGCCAAAGTCGATGAGTAATCATCTTGAATTATCATGAATCTGTGGAAAACTCTTTTACACATGAGAACTCTTTGTGTGAGAAGAGGAACTGTAAGAACATTGATCATAAATCAATATAAATGAGCCTTTTCACACTGTTTCCCAGATCATTGACTACATTTTGCACGCCACGATGAATCTGTCTCCTCTCTCTACTTGGACCTCCTTTGTGCTGCAGATTTCAGTCTGACTGCATGTAACTCAGCTGTAGGCTAGTTAGCGTAGCGCTCATTCTGACATGAGACTGATGTGTTAAGTTAAAGGTAAGAGCTGTGCAGATCTGAAGGTTCTGCTTTAATAAGCTACTGAACAAAGATTCATTCTGCCAGTTGCTCTGATGCTCTCTGCTTTGCATAAAACCAGTTGAGCAGACTGACAGTCAGAGGCGACTGGATCCAGAGACGTTAGAGACGTTTGGCTTCAGTTTGACAACCACGACAAGTGAAACAACAGAAGCTTTAAAATGTCACAGAGTCAGAGGCAGCCTGACATGTCTCTCTGTGTGACATGATCAGCTGAAGGCCTTTTAGTGCTCTGCTGGTGTTCAGGTTGCTCCTCTCTTGTTGCTGCTTTGTTTCTGTGTCCTTTCTGTTGTAGGATACCTAAACAGTGAGATCACTGCAACGGTTTTTCAGTTAATATGTTCTTTCTCTCATTCCTGAACTATACGTTTTTTTTCTGATTCTGTCAGAGACTTTTTTTCTTTCTGGTCTCTGACGCAATCTCTCCTCCCCCATTCGCTCCCGGTTTCACCCCGAAACCACTCCCTGTTCCATGTGCTCACGTGCAGACACACACACACACACACACACACACACACACACACACACACACACACACACACACACACACACACACACACACACACACACAAACAACACAAAGCACTGAGTATGCTGGCTGACTTAAATCAAGGCCTTTGAGGTTTGTTGGTGTTTATGTTTGAGCACCTCCACACATCTGTTTTACATTGAGATATTAATATATGAGTGTGTGTGCACGGGGCTCTCAGGGGCTTTAATCCGTCTGTGTACATTTTGTTCCATGTGGTCTGGTGTTGGAGGAGGTGGGGTTCAGTTCTCAGCAGGACCAGGACTCCACGTGGCACTGCGTTCCCTGTTTCTCTGTGTTTCACATGGCCCAACACGAGCTGTGGAAGATGAAGCTGACATGTGATGTTTAACTGGAGCTCCTTCCAGACTCTATTCACAGTTTCTTGTTTTGTTTTCAGACATTTCTCCTCTGTATTTATTGTTGCAGCAGCCCAGTAGGACACTGGGTTAGTGTCACTCTAAACACCAGCCTCTGGTCGGTGTTAGCACCACCTGCTGCAGCCTGCTGGTACTACACCAGGGTTAGCAGGAGAGGTGGAGGGTTGGTGGAGGTAGAGGGGCGGAGGGGAAGAAGCAGTGAGAGGTGAAAGGGTGAAGACAACGGAAGTTAATTATTGTAGTTCTGCATGCTGTGACACATGCAGGCATTAAAACCCTCCGCACCGGATTCCTGCGTCATTATAGAAAGTCTTTCTGGAGTCATAACTCAAACATCTGACACCATAAATATCATTTTTAGATCCAGGGTGACTTTCCACAGATATGATTTTAATGTTCATCGCAAATTAACATCCATAAATCTGCTTAGATGTGATGTGATGGGAAAGACACTCCTTGTAACTACAGAATTTACTTCTTAAAGGAATACTTTTACCTTTTGGGAGCTGTAGCTGCAGGCGGTAGCTTCAGATTTAGAATACAGAAATGCTCAGCAAAAAAGGCCAATAAGCATATTTCCCAAAATGCAAAACTATTGCTTTTTAATTAGCTAATTTGGGTCATTTTTATCACCTTTACTTAAAAAAATAATAAACAGATTAGGGCTGTCAATCAGTTTAAAAACAAAACTAGTTAATCAGAGTTTTTTTCCTTCTTTGTCTGAAGACCATAGATTGTAAAAATAAGGATATTTGTTCATTCATATCGAATAAATGTCCATAAATAATATATTTATATATATATATATATATATATATATATATATATATATATATATATATATATATATAATAATATAATATAATATGTAATGTGGTGGATATGTGACTGATAAACTGTGTGAACTGTGTTACCTGTGCTGAAGCTAATATTATATGTTAACCATGCGTTAACGAGCTGCTCTGACCTCCTCCAGATCTGCCTGGAGACGGAGCGTCTGGGTCCCCGGAGGGTGGAGGGCCTGAGGAAGGAGGACGAGGAGTGGCAGAAGAAGGCTCACGCTGCCGTTCTCTCCATTCAGGACCTGACCGTCAAGTTCTTTGAAACCACGACTCGAGCACAGAAAGGTAAACAGAAATAAAACCGTTTCCTGTCTTTAGGAAGCTTTTGTCTCCGTGTGACCTTTGAACCTTTGTGATGTATGTGAACTTCATAACAAAGTGCAGCTAGCTCTCCAGGTAGATGATTTAAAACCTCCCAGTCTCAGATCTCCAGGTCCCCTTTCCTCCACAACTATTTTAATCCTCAAACATCTCAGCAATGAGCTGCAGGGAAACTGGTCGACTGATCCTGTTTAGATAAAGGACAGTTTACCTCCTTTCAGTCAAAGCTTTCTGCACTAAAACACTGCTTCAGCTTCCATTTAGAGCTGCAACTAGACATTATTTTCTTTGATCCGACCCTCTGAACCTGAGCAGGTTTTACTGTCCTGGACCTCCTATTACCTATTACTGCAGCTCAATCATAACAACTCAAGAAGTTTGGTTCAGTAAATAAAAATGGAGGCTCCGTATGCTTTAAATATATATAGCTATTTACATTTTTATAACCTCTGTTGGTCTCGAGAGTTTAATGTTTTTATTTCAAGACCTGCCAATAGTTTCTTTTTTTACAGTTTTCTATGATAAATTGTGTAATGTTGTCATTGTTTTTGTGGGGGGGGGGGGGACATGCCTTAGTGGGGTTGAGAGGGTTAATCTGTTCATTATCCCTCTTTTGATTAATCAGTTTACAGTTCACTCTATAAAACGTTAAACATCTATCAGAAGTGTTCAAATACGAAGGTTCTTCTTCAAATGTCTTGTTTTTTTCTGAGCAGATCATCATAAACCCAAAGACGTTCAATTAATAAACATAAACAGAGAAAGCAGAAAAGCTAACAGCAGAGAAAAACTAACCAAAAGGATTCATAGATTATCTAAATAGTTCCATTTAACAGTGTCAGTTAACTGTTAGATTAGTGGACTGGTGATTGCAGCTCTGACAGTGATAGATAGATAGATTACTTTATTCATGACGTCATGTGTTGCAGCGTTGTACGAGCGAATGCGAGCCGACCAGAGGAAGTTCGGTAAGGCGGCGTGGACGGCAGCGGTGGAGCGCATGGAGCGGCTGCAGTACGCCGTCTCTAAAGAAACGCTGCAGCTGATGAGAGCCAAAGAGATCTGCCTGGAACAGAGGAAACACGGCCTGAAGGAGGAGGTAAAGAACTGATGGATTCACCAACGGCTGTTTTATTAAAAGAGTTTCTAAGAAGACACAAACACCAGTGATGGAAGGTGAACTTAGATCTTTTATTTCAGTAAAAGTAGTAATATCACAGTGTAAAAGTACTCTGTCCTGCATTGAAGATCTTATTTAAATAAAAGTACATAACATTTCCCATCAAAATATACTTTAAGTACCAATATTAGAATGACTCATTATGTAGAATATCCCACCAAAGAATAATGTATATTTTATTGTCATAATATAATTATTGATGCATTAATTTGTTCATCACTTTAACGTTAAAGCCGGTGAATCTGGAGTTAATTCCAGCTATTTTATATACTACTGATGCCTTAATCAATGTTAATACATCATCATTTATTACATTACATTACATGTCATTTAGCAGACGCTTGTGTCCAAAGCGACTTACAATAAGTACATTTATTAGGTAATACTTGAGCATTAAATGTAAATATTAAAGTACCTAACTACAGCACTTGACTGACAATAACAAGAGTTGGGGACAGAAACATGTCATCATAGAAAAGTTGAGCGAGAAGGAAAAAAGCGAGATAATGAATGTTAGAACCATGAGCTCATGGCTCAGACATCCTGCAGAGAGAATAACATCCTGGTGTTAACAGGGAATGACTCACTGTTGGGGTCAAACACTGGCTGAACATGACAAAATACATAGAAACTACTGAGTGTGTAACAAGCAGAGCAACTAGTGCAGCATAGAAGTACTGCAGAATACCCAGCCTGCCCTCTGTTTGTGTTTGAAGAGTAATGTAATGTAATGTGTGTGTGTGTCTGTGTGTGTGTCTGTGTGTGTGTGTCTGTGTCTGTGTGTGTGTGTGTGTGTGTTGTGTGTGTGTGTGTGTGTGTGTCTGTGTCTGTGTCTGTGTGTGTGTGTCTGTGTGTGTGTCTGTGTGTCTGTGTGTCTGTGTGTGTGTGTGTGTGTGTGTGTGTGTGTGTGTGTGTGTGTGTGTGTCTGTGTCTGTGTCTGTGTCTGTGTCTGTGTGTGTGTGTGTGTGTGTGTGTGTAGATGCAGAGTCTGCAGGGCGGGGAGGACGCCATGCTGCGTCTGGACCAGCTGGAGGCGCTCTACTATGAGTTCCAGCTGCAGCTGTATGATGTCGGGGCGGAGGTGCTGCGCTGTGAGGAGCTGCTGCTGACTGCGCAGCTGCAGAGTCTGCGCAGGCAGATGACAGGTGAGCTCACCTGGAGACCTGACTGATGTTATGAAACCAACCCTCGTTATTACAGATATACTGATATCTCTATACGTCTGCTGATAACTAACAAAAACTGCAGTTTTAAATCTGTTTTACAGTAGAAACATGCATCTGTCAATGCTGTCTTCAACATAATTTAAAAAAAACGAATTTAAAATGCATCCAAAACAGTTTGTTATTGTTATTGTTAGTGGCTCATGTATTATCTATACTGTATATTAAATCTTTTTAATCAGCCAAGGTTAGATTATACATACAGATATGCTCATTTCCATTTAAAGAATCATACAATTATATTTGTGTACATTCACAGAAAAATAAATAAAAGAGACTGGGTTGTATTTGGGAAGGATTTTCATAATTAAAATTAAGATAGTTAAAATAAGTGTGTTTACTGATTAAAATAGACATGGAATAAATCTGAATTAGAGAATAGGAACCACTGAGACCTTCCCAGACTTGTTATTATCAGGTTTTTTTCTCTCTTAGTCTTCAAAAACCTGCTGCTGGTTCAGCTCTGCAGAACTCTAAATCAAACAATTATTTTAGCTTTTTTTTTAAAGAAGATTTCAACCGTAACTCATATATGAACTTTAATTGAGATTAGGAACAGCAGCTACAGGTGTTCCTCTTCAGGTTCAGTTTATTAACAGCCAGTAAAGTGTTGGATGTTAAACTGAGTCCCTTTATTATCATTATTGTCTGTAACAACATTATTAACATTATTATTAACATGTGTAATGTGTGATGTGTTGTTATTATTATTGTCTGTAACTCCATGTGTAATGTGTGATGTGTTGTGGCAGAGCGGCAGGATGAGGTGGTGTACTACGATGCCTTTGAGAGTCCTGATGCCATGAAGGGGGAGGAGGACCCCGCTGCTCCTCCCTCCCCCCTCAGAGAGGAGGAGCTGCTCCTCCTGCAGCAGAGGACCCGGCAGCTGGAGGCCCGCAGGGGGCGCATCACCTCCAAGAAGGTCTACCTCAAGAACAAGAAGGTGAGACCTCCTGCTGCTGGAACACCTCTGAGACTGTTTCAGAACTGCTGCACACTGTTCACTGTCACTTTATTATTACTCAGACTGTCTTTTATTCCACTTTATTATTACTATGAGAGTCTTTTATTGCAATATTTATGTGCTTTTTCTTTCTTTAATAGGAAATCTGTATTGTTAATCACAACCACAAGATACAACAGAGAGAAGGTTGCCATGGTGATTCCCTGCAGACACTACAGCAGGTAAGACTCTATATTTATATATATTTAGTATAGTATAGTATAGTATATTGAGTATTAAGCTGAGGCTCTGGTTCAGACTGCATGATGTCACTGAGTCAGATTAACAGAGAACAGAATGATCATTGAATCATAAATCATTGAATCATAAATCATTGAATGATAAATCATGCTGATGACTGTGTTTCTCCTGCAGGGAGGAGGAGCTGAGGAGGAGGATGGGAGGAGCAGCATCAGAGTGAGTGAGGAGAGACGGAGAACTCTGGACCGACTCCGCAGCCTCAAACAGGTAAACTGTGACATCATCCAGTGAGAACGTCTCACCTGAGCTGCTGCGTGTCTGACCTCTGACCTCTGACCTCTGACCTCTCTTTATTAACCAGCGCTACCCGGGCCAGGTGACGGTGAGAACCAGCCGGCTGCGGCAGCCTCCCAGCAGGAGGAGAAACGCTCAGCTGGCCTCCACCAGCGTCCAGACTGACTCCTCCCCCTGCTCCTCCTCCTCAGACCTCCCTCAGCTGTCTGCTCCTCCTCCTCCTGACTCCTGCAGCTGTGACAGCCTCTCTTTACCCACAGTTCAGACTCTGGACTCCTCGCCTCCTTTCCTCTCGCTGCCTCCTCTCTCAGCTCCTCCATCTATCCTGTCACTGGGTCCTCCTCCTCCTCCTCCTCCTCCTCCTCCTCCCCCTCCTCCTCCTCCACCACTCCCTCCCTCAGAGGAGCAGCAGGAGCAGCAGGGGGGGAGGATGGAGGAGAACCCCAGCCCGGAGCGGCAGCAGCAGTCTGACTCCTCGTCTCCTCCTCTCGCTCCCTTCTCTCCTCGCTTCTTCGACAGCAGCCAGCTGCAGACGGCCAGGAAGAAGCTGAAGAAGACCTCCTCGCTGGACTCCTCGCAGTGGAGGAGAGGTGAGGAGGAGCTCAGCCTTATCGTTACTCATGAGAAGTCTTTAAAGTTCTACAGAAAGCAGACACCAACAATAAAAACTAGAAAATTTCCTCTGGGGAAATTTTGAAAGGGCCACGGGGGCTACTGCCGGTGTGTGTACACTATGATGAGATTCTTCAGAGATTTCAAACTATGCCCTTTAACCTCAAAATGTGTGTGGAGTGTGAGTGCTTACGCGCATGTGTGTGTGTATCTGTAACTGTAATCACATCAAAGATCAAAGCAATCAACAGAATTAACTGACACCTGTTAATGAAAGAGTGACAGCAGCCAGAGGTGGACAGACTGGAATTTCTGGCCTCGAACAGAAAGCATTTTTGGCAAAACCATAATACCTATCATTGATCCGACTTCACTTTGAGCGTCCTGAGTTCTTCCTGAACGTCTACATATGTTTTTTTTTAAGAAAAATGAAAAAATAGCTTTGTTAGAGCGATCTAAAAAAAATGTTAAATGTCCCTTTTTCTGAAATCTTCCTGTGTTTTTAATATGGGAGCCAATGAGGCTGTTGGTGGTGTTGGTGGATCATCCGTGCGTCCTACGCCCAAACTATAACTCTGACAGCTTTACCAGAGGATTGTGAGGGAGAAGACTAATTTTCCTACGTTTCTATGTATAAATTATTTCTGTAGAGAGGAATTTGAGGCCTGGAGCGCAGTTTTAAAATTTATTTTTTGACAGTTTTTTCTCTCCCTCTACACTCTGGTGATGATGTCACACACTGTGACACGAACATTCCGTGCAATACACACCCATTATAATCTCAGAATTTCTCCAAAAATGATCATGGTCATTGAACAGGGATTGATAAAAAACTATATGACCTATCGAAACGTGGATTAATACACCGATACACAAGACTTGTGTCTACTGTTTAAAGTTTAAATGGAGTCTCTAGGTGAAATTATGCCGGAGAAGTAGACCTTTAAAAAATCTACAATTATTGTTCTTTTTCGCTCATTTCTTTCCGGCCGTCCCATTCATTTCAATGCAAAATTTTGGGCAGTTTTTAAAAATTCGTATTCTGTAGAGAAAAGTAATAGCACACCGATCCCGATCAAACCGCACGTTTTGATATATAATTTGTCCTGCAACTCTTCAAGTTGTAGGACTAGTAGCGGGACGAAAAGCGTCCGGAAGAGGAAGAAGAAGAAATCCACAGTATAACAGTAGTGCAGCACTGGTCCCTACATTGAGTATTTTCATACACAAAAGTAAGAAAACACTGTTTCTTCCCAGCTCTAATTGCATTAAAAGACATTAATATACATTTAAAGTTGTCCATCCCGAAAATGAAAATATAAACTAGTTAATTAGCAGAGCTGAGTAGAGTTTCTTGTTTCTTTTAAAACATCATTAATCTTTATGTTGTAGTTTCTTGTTTCTTTTAAAGAGTTTTTAATCTTAATCTGAGTTTCTTGTTTCTTTTAAAGAGTCATTAATCTTTATCTTTATTAAAGAGTTTTTAATCTCTGTGTTGTGTCTCTGTGCCCCTGCAGCCGGCTCCCCGATGGACGAGGTTCTGGCGTCTCTGAAGCGCGGCTGCTTCCACCTGAGGAAGGCGGAGCTTCGGGTCCTGGCGCCGGACCCCGACGACGACAGCGACAACATCCTGGCTCAGATCCGGCAGGGCGTCCGGCTGAAGAAGGTCCGGACCCGGCCGGAGCAGCAGCGCCACGCCAAGACCTTCCCCCACTCCGCCGACGCCCTGACCCGCAGCATCCACGAGGCTCTGAGGAGGATCAAGGAGGCGTCGCCAGAGTCCGAGTCCGAGGACGAAGGTCTGCCCTGCACCGACTGGGAGAACTAGAGAACTAAGGATGGAAGAAGGTTTTTTATGGATTTATGGAGCCAAACGGAGAGAAAGAAGCAGAGCGGCCCGGTTCAACCAGCTGGAGCTCAATCTGAACAAAAACCTGATTTACTTTGTTTTTTATATCAGAAAACCGCTCAGAAGTATGTTGTTTTTTTATTCATACTTCTGTGTTTGTAAAGATGGACCACTAATCTTTTTTATGTTGTTGCCGTGGCAACCGAGGAAACAACCTGTAACCTCTCATTATGTCAGTCTACATGTCAGAGTCGTACTGTAGCTTGCTGTGATGGGTTTGTTTTAGGACGTGAGTGTTTCTGATTCTTTTCTCTCTCTCATGGTAATAACACCTCACTGAATAATGTGCTGTTCACCTTTACATTCTAACATTCGTACTGTATGTCAGCGCAGAAAATCAGGATTTCACCTTCGCTAAAGGAATAGTTTGATATTTGAGGAGATAAAGCTGCTGTCAAACTGTCAAACTGTTCCTCTAATCAGCTATTTATAGGTCATGCTTCAGGAAAAATGCTAAAACGGGCTTTGATTTGTTTATTGAGCAAATCAAGCACGCCTGATTTTAGCACGTTTACTTTAAAAAATAATACATAGAGAAATAGTTACAAATAGAGTAAAATGATATAAGAGGCGGAAAGATTCCGGAGGAAAAATCTCCAACTCATTTGTGGTTTCAGTCTCCATCATCTGTTCTGAAAACAACCTTCTGATGCTGAAAGGCCACAATTTGTGTCAAAAAATGTATTTATTCTCTGAGTTTTAACTCAAATTTGAACACTAGGGCAGATACACATAGTTTTAAAATCAGAGAGAGATATAAGAGGGGACATAATCATCTCTCAGGTCTATCCTGGATAAATATCCATAAATCAGACAAAAGGTGCTCGTAGAGTAGAACCTGATAAATAACATAGTTTTAACTTTTCTTCAGTATCAAAATAGTCCAGTGATGGTTGTCTCTTTATCAGTTTCTACATTCTAGTTCTCTTTATCATGAAGCAAACTGCATCATCTGCATGTTGTCTTCTGTAGGTCAAACACACCTTCCCTCACTGCTTCCTCTCTCCTCGTCTCCTCTCCTCGTCTCCTCTCCTTAAGATGCATTTTGTTACTGAGTTCCAGATCTCAAACTGTTGATTGTTACTTTAGTACTGCAGGTACCATGACTCAGTTCTTCCTGTTACATGCAGAATGTTTTTCATTGGGACATAATATTTGTCAGGTAAAGGCACCTTGACCTGGATGTGCAAAGGATTGTGGGTCAGAAAATGTAGAGAAGCATTCTGGCTTCATACTAGCAGATGATTTATGACATGCTAGTATTTTTACCATAACTGACATGCTGATTGAGACAGACTAAATAATCTGGTAATATCCATGTTGGAATGAACATTTACCAAATGACAGCAGAAGGAAGGAGGAGACTAGGAGACGAGGAGGCGAGGAGGCATCAAATACAGAAATAAGGAACGCCCACTGACTCATCATTTACTTTATGTTTACATGAGAAATTAGAGCATGATTCTATTAGTAATAAAAAAGACAAAATCCTATAATATTTAATATTTATACTGTATTCATGTCACTTTAAAAACAGTAGATCTAGATTAACATGTAACTCATAGAGCTGCAGTTAATAAATGAGTTAATTAGTTAAATAAACTGTTAAAAACAAAGGATCAGACTTAAAGAAGCTCCGAAATACAAAAACACCTTGGAAATATTATAACACAAACTGATAAACATAACAAAAATCTGGTTGCTTTTCCACCAGGACAGTATTTTGACAAAATATATAATATAAAATATATTTTCGGCACCATTTGAAATATAATCTATTACTTGAATCTAACGGCTGATTGTTTCGTCACTCTTTGAGATGGAAATATGATCAATATTTGCAAAGGATTTCCTCCTGATGAATATTAATAACCTCCATTGAGATCATCTTCTTTATAATAGATTATATAATAGATAGAACAGTTAAATTAACCAATTACAGATGACCAAAAAAGGAAAGTAAAAGAAGTGTTTCAGACAGATGATGAAAAGTCTATTTTATGGAGCTCTCGTCTAAAAAATAATTGGAGCAATTTAGAAAAAGTATTTAAACAAAGAATTATAGTTTAAGTTTTCTGTTGTTTACTGATTGCATCTTCTCCATTATGACAACATTTCTACTTCTGGACTGTTGAACAAAGCAAAAATATTTAAAGGCGTCACTTTGACTATTTTCCCTCAGATTAAAAACCTTTAAACCAGAGTAACTAAAGTTTAAACCAGAGTAACTAAAGTTTAAACCAGAGTAACTAAAGTTTAAAACCAGAGTAACTAAAGTTTAAAACCAGAGTAACTAAAGTTTAAACCAGAGTAACTAAAGTTAAACCAGAGTAACTAAAGTTTAAACCAGAGTAACTAAAGTTTAAAACCAGAGTAACTAAAGTTTAAAACCAGAGTAACTAAAGTTTAAACCAGAGTAACTAAAGTTTAAACCAGAGTAACTAAAGTTTAAAACCAGAGTAACTAAAGTTTAAACCAGAGTAACTAGAGTTTAAACCCACAGTAAATAAAGTTTAAACCAGAGTAACTAAAGTTTAAACCAGAGTAACTAAAGTTTAGACCAGAGTAACTAAAGTTTAAACCAGAGTAACTAAAGTTTAGACCAGAGTAACTAAAGTTTAACCCAGAGTAACTAAAGTTTAAACCAGAGTAACTAAAGTTTAAACCAGAGTAACTAAAGTTTAACCCAGAGTAACTAAAGTTTAAACCAGAGTAACTAAAGTTAAACCAGAGTAACTAAAGTTTAGACCAGAGTAACTAAAGTTTAAACCAGAGTAACTAAAGTTTAGACCAGAGTAACTAAAGTTAAACCAGAGTAACTAAAGTTTAGACCAGAGTAACTAAAGTTAAACCAGAGTAACTAAAGTTTAACCCAGAGTAACTAAAGTTTAAACCAGAGTAACTAAAGTTAAACCAGAGTAACTAAAGTTTAGACCAGAGTAACTAAAGTTTAAACCAGAGTAACTAAAGTTTAGACCAGAGTAACTAAAGTTAAACCAGAGTAACTAAAGTTAAACCAGAGTAACTAAAGTTTAACCAGAGTAACTAGAGTTTAGACCAGAGTAACTAAAGTTAAACCAGAGTAACTAAAGTTTAACCCAGAGTAACTAAAGTTTAAACCAGAGTAACTAAAGTTAAACCAGAGTAACTAGAGTTAAACCAGAGTAACTAGAGTTTAAACCAGAGTAACTAAAGTTTAAACCAGAGTAACTAAAGTTAAACCAGAGTAACTAAAGTTTAGACCAGAGTAACTAAAGTTTCTCTGCTGCTCAACATTCACTCACCAGTTTAGTTTTTATTTCTTCACTGAGAGACTCTTCTCTCTCTCTCTCCACTGCCTTCAAACATTTTGTTTTCCAGTTTATTTACAGTTGTTGTTGTTGTTGTTCTTTGAGTTTGTTGTGTGTGTGTGTGTGTGTGATTTTCTACCAGTGTGTTAAAATGTGTCAAACCTCTTAAACTGAAAGTCACATTTACTTTCCTCTGTTTAACAAGTCTGAGTCTCTGAGGCTTCATTCACAAGGAAGTTTGACTTTTTATTTGAAGAATTAGATGAAAGGAAGAACTTGACTCATGTTTGTGCGGTAAACATGAAACTAGCCACAGTAAACAATAATAATAATAATAATAATAATACACCTACCAAAGCATAAATCTCCCTTTGTGTTGCTTGTAGAAGCTTGTTTTGGACTCTGGACTGACACAATAATAATATAATAATAATAATAATAATAATAATGCTCCCATATATTCATATTTTATTACCACACAGGAACATTTTGAGCGTTTTGCAGACTTTTTTCCCGTCTTTTACATGTCCTTCACCTTGGTCTCTGATATCAGTTTATGCATTCACACTGGGCTATTATTTTGCCAGCTGTCCTTCCTAAATTTTAGGAATTTAAGGTTCTGTGGACAGTTAGGCTAGCATTTCCCATCCGTTTCCAGTCTTTATGCTAAGCTAAGCTAACTATCTTCATATTTAACGCACAAACGTAAGTAATATCTCATCTTCTCATCTAAATCTCTGCAACAAAGCAACATTTTGATAAAAAAAGTCAAACTATTCCTGTAAACACGGAGTCACAGCTGCCAGAAGAACTGTTAAAACGCTTTTGCATGCAGCGACATCAGGCTGCTTCTCTTCATCCTCAGAAGTTTTTAAGATATTAAACATTTTAAATCATGTTGAACAGTAAAAGCTGCAGCAGATCTTTGCTCAGTGACAGTAACTCCTTCACTCTGTCCTTTTTGATTTGAGTTATGAAACCATTGTGCTTTTTAAAAACCTTCCTGTTTGTCTCTGGACCCTGAACGTGACCTGAGTTTGACCTTTGACCTTTTGATGACCTTATGCATGTGACTGGTTTTTAGGACGAACCCATCACAACGTAAGTGCAATAATTAAGAAGAAAAAGTCATTTTTATTAATTAAATACTGTAATGAAATGTAAAAAAAAAACTATATCCGCATGCCTAAATGTATTGAAGTATTTATTGAAACTTCATATTTTAAATGATTTTTAAAAAAAGACATACAAATGTAAATGTTCTTTATAAGGTTTGTTTGTTTTTTGTTGCTTTTTGTTTTCCTATCATGACATTCCTCTCTCTCTGCTTTCTATATTCCAATTATATCTATATTTTTTCCTTTCAAAATAAAATCAAGCACCAACATGTTGTCTTTAAATCCTCTTTGGTGTCTTTAATTATTAATTAATTGTTAGTTAATTAATTTGAAAACAGTTTATAAAGACGGTTTGTAACACTAATGTAGTTTTAGGCGGATTAAAGCATTTAATGTATTTTTTTAACTGCAATAACTCCTTTTGCAGATTTTAACTATTATAATTATGACAATTGGTTATAAATCAGGTCTTTACCATCAACCGTCTCATAATGAATTATTATAGAATATTATTGTTATGGGCTGAACTATACTAGACTTTTATACTATTTATATACACATACTTTTTCCTTTCCATAAACTATTTTATAGGCCTATAGGTTTTTTTTACCAAAAAGGGAATAATCATTTATGCATAATTATTGTAATTTTCACAGAAAAATATATCAATATTATTATTATTTTTTAAATCAGGACATGTCTGCAGCACGACAACACTAAATGCAGGACGGTGTTTTGTGACATTATTTTACTTTAGAGGAAGAAGAAAAGGTGTTGCACTCTGCTTCCATACGTAGTTTTTGGTCCCACAGCTTGCTTTAATATTCATATTTCATCTTTAACAGATATTGAGGATATTCCACTGGTCCATATTGCAATTTCAATAAAATGTAATTAATTGTGCAGCCCTTTTGAGAGGGAAACATTTTTCTAGATGTGTTTGATCTGAGATGTACTCATAATTAGGGATGGGTGCCTTTCACATTTGCACCGGTCAGACAGTATTGTGGGCGTGGCATGGTTGGAATAAACTAAGTTGAGTCGGGCTGCTCTGTGCACATATCGAGGATGACGCAGGAGGCCGAGGGATTTAATTCCAGCGAGGCAGTTTGGAGTAAAGTGGCAGGTAATATTCCTGAGTTGAAGAACGGAGTATTAGCGGAGATGGATTATTAACCAGAGATGCAGCAGCTAGCTGCTAGCTGCTAATGACTGGTCTACAGAAGAATGGAGAGAGCAAACGGAGAAAGGAAGGTCCAATCTGGAGGCAGACGAAGGCCAAGCCCGGGTAGAGACATTGGAGAGATAGCAGCTGGCGGCTAGCAGACCTAGAGCCGGCTGTTCGTCTCTGCGCCGGGGTGGAAGAGGGCAGCAGCTAGTGGCTAGTGGCCGCGGTGAGCAGACAGGACCAGACGAGGAGGTAAATACATTTTTAAAAAATAGTGCGATCGTCAGCACGCTTGTTAATCAAAGACGTTAAATGAAAACAGGTTGAAATCAATGATTAGTTTAAAGTTAATGCCGTTTAGGTACCGAAACATGGTACCGTTTGATTTTACATGAATCGGTACTCGGTAGTACTGACGGAATTCGGTCGGTACCTATAAAAGTACCGAATTCGGTACCCATCCCTACTCATAATTACAAGTGTTAAAAATTATAATTAGAATGTAATTATTGTAGAGAGACAGATGACGCCGTCTCCGGTAAATTCTGCATCTGGTGAATGATTCTTGTGTTGAAAAAGATTGAGAAGCTCCAGTTTAAACGCTCTGAGCACTAAAATATATAAAATATAACATCCTGTAGCATTAAAACAACTGATGAAAAGAATGACACGACAGCAACAGTTTCATTTGGTTTCCTTTTACTATAAACTCAAAATTACAATTTGTGTCTTTAAGCATGTGGTATAATCAACATTTAAAAGTCTTATTCAAATGTTTTTTTCCCTTTCAAGCTGTAATGTTCTTTAATTTTTCACCGCTTAAAATCATTCAAGTCTCCCAAATGTACCAGAACCAACAACAAGCCCTTAAATAGTGTTCTTCAGGTGTCTTTATACTATTTCTTCTTTAACGTCGCTGAATTTTTGGCAATAGTAAATCCCACAAAAAATAAAGTACCGCTTCGTTGGCTACCATTGATACGTCTCTGTACCAAAGGCAACGTCAGCAACCATTCAAATCTGTACAGGAAAACGTTATTTGGCAAAAGAAAAAAGATTCTCTGCAACCTGCGATCGCCTTCTTTATAGTCTCATTTTCATAAATAGTTCAAAAATATTGCCAGTTTTTCCCCCAAAACAAACAAAAACTACCTCGGAACCCACGTACCAGACAATAAAAAAAAGATTAAGTGAAAACAAGATGTAAATAAAGTTCTTTGCTTTTGTACAAGTAGGTTTAGTAATAAATTAAGGACAAAAAAAGAAAAGAGGATTCAATCATTGCACTTCAAGTCGCAACAGAAACAAGAGGAGAAAGAAAGATTCACTCATACAACTCCATTTTTACAAGTGCACTATGAATTTGTTATATTCTTTTAAAAAAAGTGTATAGAAAGAAAGTGAATAAAATCTCGCTTTGTGGTTTAAATGTATCCGAGAGGAGTAAAAGTACCTGAAAGTGAGAGTGGAAAGTGTTTATTTACCCTCTGATGCTCCTTTTTTGTATTGCTCATATATTGTAGAAGAATATAAGACGGAGTCCTCCCGGCTTTTCTTTATCTTCTCTCTTCTTTTATTCTTTGTTTTGTTTTTTGGCAGTCTCTCGGTGGTTCACAGGTGGAAACGTTTGTCTCTTCATTGACATTCGAAAGCTCTCCAGAGTTCAAATAAATAAAAAGTCATCAGAGAGTAAGAAAAGTCATCTGACTCCAAAGTCTTCATTTGGCTGACGATGAAACAGAAGAAGATCTCCAGCTGACGGCAGAATGCACCGAAGCAAAGCTCCAAAAACAAAAGCTCCAAAAACAAAAGCTCCACTTTACAGGAATAGTTTGGATTGATTGATTGATTGATTGGATTGTAGTTAAAACAGTCAGTGGTTCCTGCGGTAATGTTGGTCGGCAGCTAAAGTTATTTTAGCCACATAAAATAATCTATATCAGTTTACGTGGGATAAAGTTAAGTCGCTCTCTTTAAGGCCACCAGAGTCCAAAAAGAGTCATTTAACTGTCAAAGCTGATCTGTTAGTTTGTGTTATTGTTCTGTTTTAAAACCAAAGTCACAATAACAGAAACTAACTGTCTTCTGTGTGGCTTTACATTTCAATTACCAAAATCAAAAGCAGGATTTTAAATTGAAAATTTTAGCCACCTAAAAAAAGTCTACATCAGAATATTTTTTCACTTCCTGTCTAACGGGAAAGAGAAGCTGATGTCAAACAGTTTTTTTTCCAGACTCCACTGACAAAACCAGTATTTTTACCTCATTTTTACCTGTGTTTCTGCAAATTCAATCTGCATCTACATTAAAAATCAGAGAATCAGAGAAACAAAACGTTCTATTTTTATATGAATTTACCATTAAAGTCGGTTGGTGGCTTGTACACCAAAGGCCATTTGGTCAAATTTAGAATTTCAAATTCTGCTTTTGATTTTGATAATCAAAACTGAAAGCTCACAGAACACGAGAGTTGTTGGTCTCCAGTTTTTTAGTTTGTTATTTTTTGGTTTTGGTGAATCTGAACTAACCTTTTAAAACATCAAAGTCACACAATAACACAAACAAACAAACAAACAACCAAAAACAAACTGATCAAGGCAGCAAATCCTGTGTTCTGTGAGGTAAAATAACAGTTTTTGTCAAAGGAGTCTGGAGGCTTTGAAGAGAGCACAAACAGCTTCAGTTTTTAGGTCTAAAATGATCTGATAATCTGCTGCCCCGTCCTCAGCAGTAGAAAATAATAATAATAATAATAATATTTATCTTCCTCACCAGTTCTCCTGCCTGCTTTCCAAACTGGGTTTGTGCTGACAGCACCTACTGTCGGTTACACTGATTATTGATTAAATCCTCATACAACCACTTCAATAAATCCACAAATATCCCATTTAAATGATTAATAAAAGTCTGCATGATTGAAGGAGCAATAAAACAAAAACCTCCCCGCAAACAGAGTAATATTCAAGAATCAAACCAAAAAAAAAAAAAACGAAAAGCCTCATTCAGAGTTTTTAAGAGAGTGGAGAATGTTCCAGAGGGAAGGCATGGTCCAAGCAAAGCCTCGCTCACTTTTCACTTGGCTCGTTGTAAACCGATCTGACGTAGCAACTAAAGTGTGTCCCGCTAAATGCATAAAGTTGTGTGTAAACTTTTACACGTATACATGTGAAAAAAAAGAGAAAGAATTCAAGTGACGTGAGTGAAGACGTGCAGGTGTTCCTCCTGCTGCGAGCTGCTGGGGTGTCGCTCTCTCTAGTGTCGCTCTCTCTAGCTGCTGTGGTGTCGCTCTCTCTAGCTGCTGTGGTGTCTCTCTCTCTAGCTGCTGTGGTGTCGCTCTCTCTAGCTGCTGTGGTGTCTCTCTCTCTAGCTGCTGTGGTGTCGCTCTCTCTAGCTGCTGTGGTGTCGCTCTCTCTAGCTGCTGTGGTGTCGCTCTCTCTAGCTGCTGGGGTGTCGCTCTCTCTAGTGTCGCTCTCTCTAGCTGCTGTGGTGTCGCTCTCTCTAGCTGCTGTGGTGTCGCTCTCTCTAGCTGCTGTGGTGTCGCTCTCTCTCTCTAGCTGCTGTGGTGTCGCTCTCTCTAGCTGCTGTGGTGTCGCTCTCTCTCTCTAGCTGCTGTGGTGTCGCTCTCTCTAGCTGCTGTGGTGTCGCTCTCTCTCTCTAGCTGCTGTGGTGTCGCTCTCTCTAGCTGCTGTGGTGTCGCTCTCTCTAGCTGCTGTGGTGTCTCTCTCTCTAGCTGCTGTGGTGTCGCTCTCTCTAGCTGCTGTGGTGTCGCTCTCTCTAGCTGCTGTGGTGTCTCTCTCTCTAGCTGCTGGGGTGTCGCTCTCTCTAGCTGCTGTGGTGTCTCTCTCTCTAGCTGCTGTGGTGTCGCTCTCTCTAGCTGCTCTCCATCAGCCTCCCCAGCGTGTCCCTCAGCTCCGTCAGCTCAAAGATCTTGGTGTCCAGCAGCTGCAGCAGAGAGCGGAGGCTCTTCTGGAAAGCTTCTCTCTGCTGCTGGTTGCTCTCCAGACGCTGCTCCAGATCACTCAGCTGCTCCTCCAACGTCTGGTTCCTCAACTCCGTGTCCTGCACAACAAACATCAGTCCTGGTTATCTCTGTTCTTTACTTTACATTTTATACTATGCATGATTTTAAATCCCTGTACTTCCTGCTGCAGGAGGTCGATGTTCCTGTACTTCCTGCTGCAGGAGGTCAAGTGTCCCTGTACTTCCTGCTGCAGGAGGTCGATGTTCCTGTACTTCCTGCTGCAGGAGGTCAGGTGTCCCTGTACTTCCTGCTGCAGGAGGTCAAGTGTTCCTGTACTTCCTGCTGCAGGAGGTCAAGTGTTCCTGTACTTCCTGCTGCAGGAGGTCAGATGTCCCTGTACTTCCTGCTGCAGGAGGTCAGGTGTCCCTGTACTACCTGCTGCAGGAGGTCAGGTGTTCCTGTACTTCCTGCTGCAGGAGGTCAGGTGTCCCTGTACTTCCTGCTGCAGGAGGTCAGGTGTCCCTGTACTTCCTGCTGCAGGAGGTCAGGTGTCCCTGTACTTCCTGCTGCAGGAGGTCAGGTGTTCCTGTACTACCTGCTGCAGGAGGTCAGGTGTCCCTGTACTTCCTGGTGCAGGAGGTCAGGTGTCTCTGTACTTCCTGCTGCAGGAGGTCAGGTGTTCCTGTACTTCCTGCTGCAGGAGGTCAGGTGTCTCTGTACTTCCTGCTGCAGGAGGTCAGGTGTTCCTGTACTTCCTGCTGCAGGAGGTCAGGTGTCCCTGTACTTCCTGGTGCAGGAGGTCAGGTGTCTCTGTACTTCCTGCTGCAGGAGGTCAGGTGTTCCTGCACTTCCTGCTGCAGGAGGTCAGGTGTCCCTGTACTTCCTGCTGCAGGAGGTCGATGTTACTGTACTTCCTCCTGCAGGAGGTCAGGTGTCCCTGTACTTCCTGGTGCAGGAGGTCAGGTGTCCCTGTACTTCCTGCTGCAGGAGGTCAAGTGTCCCTGTACTTCCTGCTGCAGGAGGTCAGGTGTCCCTGTACTTCCTGCTGCAGGAGGTCAGGTGTCCCTGTACTTCCTGCTGCAGGAGGTCAGGTTTCCCTGTACTTCCTGCTGCAGGAGGTCAGGTGTTCCTGTACTTCCTGCTGCAGGAGGTCAGGTGTCCCTGTACTTCCTGCTGCAGGAGGTCAGGTGTCCCTGTACTTCATGCTGCAGGAGGTCAGGTGTACCTGTACTATATTGCTGCAGGAGGTCAGGTGTCCCTGTACTTCCTGCTGCAGGAGGTCAGGTGTCCCTGTACTTCATGCTGCAGGAGGTCAGGTGTTCCTGTACTTCCTGCTGCAGGAGGTCAGGTGTCCCTGTACTTCCTGCTGCAGGAGGTCAGGTGTCCCTGTACTTCATGCTGCAGGAGGTCAGGTGTCCCTGTACTTCATGCTGCAGGAGGTCAGGTGTTCCTGTACTTCCTGCTGCAGGAGGTCAGGTGTAGCTGTACTTCATGCTGCAGGAGGTCAGGTGTCCCTGTACTTCATGCTGCAGGAGGTCAGGTGTACCTGTACTATATTGCTGCAGGAGGTCAGGTGTCCCTGTACTTCCTGCTGCAGGAGGTCAGGTGTCCCTGTACTTCATGCTGCAGGAGGTCAGGTGTTCCTGTACTTCCTGCTGCAGGAGGTCAGGTGTCCCTGTACTTCCTGCTGCAGGAGGTCAGGTGTCCCTGTACTTCATGCTGCAGGAGGTCAGGTGTCCCTGTACTTCCTGCTGCAGGAGGTCAGGTGTCCCTGTACTTCATGCTGCAGGAGGTCAGGTGTACCTGTACTATATTGCTGCAGGAGGTCAGGTGTCCCTGTACTTCCTGCTGCAGGAGGTCAGGTGTCCCTGTACTTCATGCTGCAGGAGGTCAGGTGTTCCTGTACTTCCTGCTGCAGGAGGTCAGGTGTCCCTGTACTTCCTGCTGCAGGAGGTCAGGTGTCCCTGTACTTCATGCTGCAGGAGGTCAGGTGTCCCTGTACTTCATGCTGCAGGAGGTCAGGTGTTCCTGTACTTCCTGCTGCAGGAGGTCAGGTGTAGCTGTACTTCATGCTGCAGGAGGTCAGGTGTCCCTGTACTTCATGCTGCAGGAGGTCAGGTGTACCTGTACTATATTGCTGCAGGAGGTCAGGTGTCCCTGTACTTCCTGCTGCAGGAGGTCAGGTGTCCCTGTACTTCATGCTGCAGGAGGTCAGGTGTTCCTGTACTTCCTGCTGCAGGAGGTCAGGTGTCCCTGTACTTCCTGCTGCAGGAGGTCAGGTGTCCCTGTACTTCATGCTGCAGGAGGTCAGGTGTCCCTGTACTTCATGCTGCAGGAGGTCAGGTGTTCCTGTACTTCCTGCTGCAGGAGGTCAGGTGTAGCTGTACTTCATGCTGCAGGAGGTCAGGTGTCCCTGTACTTCCTGGTGCAGGAGGTCAGGTGTCCCTGTACTTCATGCTGCAGGAGGTCAGGTGTCCCTGTACTTCCTGCTGCAGGAGGTCAGGTGTTCCTGTACTTCATGCTGCAGGAGGTCAGGTGTCCCTGTACTTGCTGCTGCAGGAGGTCAGGTGTTCCTGTACTTCCTGCTGCAGGAGGTCAGTTGGTCCTGTACTTCCTGCTGCAGGAGGTCAGGTGTCCCTGTACTTCATGCTGCAGGAGGTCACGTGTCCCTGTACTTCCTGCTGCAGGAGGTCAGGTGTACCTGTACTTCATGCTGCAGGAGGTCAGGTGTACCTGTACTTCATGCTGCAGGAGGTCAGGTGTCCCTGTACTTCCTGCTGCAGGAGGTCAGGTGTCCCTGTACTTCCTGCTGCAGGAGGTCAGGTGTCCCTGTACTTCATGCTGCAGGAGGTCAGGTGTACCTGTACTATATTGCTGCAGGAGGTCAGGTGTCCCTGTACTTCCTGCTGCAGGAGGTCAGGTGTCCCTGTACCTCCTGCTGCAGGAGGTCAGGTGTTCCTGTACTTCCTGCTGCAGGAGGTCAGGTGTAGCTGTACCTCCTCCTGCAGGAGGTCAGGTGTTCCTGTACTTCCTGCTGCAGGAGGTCAGGTGTAGCTGTACTTCCTGCTGCAGGAGGGCAGGTGTTCCTGTACTTCCTGCTGCAGGAGGTCAGGTGTAGCTGTACTTCCTGCTGCAGGAGGTCAGGTGTAGCTGTACCTCCTGCTGCAGGAGGTCAGGTGTAGCTGTACCTCCTGCTGCAGGAGGTCACGTGTCCCTGTACTTCCTGCTGCAGGAGGTCAGGTGTACCTGTACTTCATGCTGCAGGAGGTCAGGTGTCCCTGTACTTCATGCTGCAGGAGGTCAGGTGTTCCTGTACTTCCTGCTGCAGGAGGTCAGGTGTAGCTGTACTTCATGCTGCAGGAGGTCAGGTGTCCCTGTACTTCCTGGTGCAGGAGGTCAGGTGTTCCTGTACTTCCTGCTGCAGGAGGTCAGGTGTTCCTGTACTTCCTGCTGCAGGAGGTCAGGTGTCCCTGTACTTCCTGCTGCAGGAGGTCAGGTGTCCCTGTACTTCCTGCTGCAGGAGGTCAGGTGTTCCTGTACTTCCTGCTGCAGGAGGTCAGGTGTAGCTGTACCTCCTCCTGCAGGAGGTCAGGTGTTCCTGTACTTCCTGCTGCAGGAGGTCAGGTGTAGCTGTACTTCCTGCTGCAGGAGGTCAGGTGTTCCTGTACTTCCTGCTGCAGGAGGTCAGGTGTAGCTGTACCTCCTGCTGCAGGAGGTCAGGTGTAGCTGTACCTCCTGCTGCAGGAGGTCAGGTGTAGCTGTACCTCCTGCTGCAGGAGGTCAGGTGTTCCTGTACTTCCTGCTGCAGGAGGTCAGGTGTTCCTGTACTTCCTACTGCAGGAGGTCAGGTGTAGCTGTACCTCCTCCTGCAGGAGGTCAGGTGTTCCTGTACTTCCTGCTGCAGGAGGTCAGGTGTAGCTGTACTTCCTGCTGCAGGAGGGCAGGTGTTCCTGTACTTCCTGCTGCAGGAGGTCAGGTGTAGCTGTACCTCCTGCTGCAGGAGGTCAGGTGTAGCTGTACCTCCTGCTGCAGGAGGTCACGTGTCCCTGTACTTCCTGCTGCAGGAGGTCAGGTGTACCTGTACTTCATGCTGCAGGAGGTCAGGTGTCCCTGTACTTCATGCTGCAGGAGGTCAGGTGTTCCTGTACTTCCTGCTGCAGGAGGTCAGGTGTAGCTGTACTTCATGCTGCAGGAGGTCAGGTGTCCCTGTACTTCCTGGTGCAGGAGGTCAGGTGTTCCTGTACTTCCTGCTGCAGGAGGTCAGGTGTTCCTGTACTTCCTGCTGCAGGAGGTCAGGTGTCCCTGTACTTCCTGCTGCAGGAGGTCAGGTGTCCCTGTACTTCCTGCTGCAGGAGGTCAGGTGTTCCTGTACTTCCTGCTGCAGGAGGTCAGGTGTAGCTGTACCTCCTCCTGCAGGAGGTCAGGTGTTCCTGTACTTCCTGCTGCAGGAGGTCAGGTGTAGCTGTACTTCCTGCTGCAGGAGGTCAGGTGTTCCTGTACTTCCTGCTGCAGGAGGTCAGGTGTAGCTGTACCTCCTGCTGCAGGAGGTCAGGTGTAGCTGTACCTCCTGCTGCAGGAGGTCAGGTGTAGCTGTACCTCCTGCTGCAGGAGGTCAGGTGTTCCTGTACTTCCTGCTGCAGGAGGTCAGGTGTTCCTGTACTTCCTACTGCAGGAGGTCAGGTGTAGCTGTACCTCCTCCTGCAGGAGGTCAGGTGTTCCTGTACTTCCTGCTGCAGGAGGTCAGGTGTAGCTGTACTTCCTGCTGCAGGAGGGCAGGTGTTCCTGTACTTCCTGCTGCAGGAGGTCAGGTGTAGCTGTACCTCCTGCTGCAGGAGGTCAGGTGTAGCTGTACTTCATGCTGCAGGAGGTCAGGTGTTCCTGTACTTCCTGCTGCAGGAGGTCAGGTGTAGCTGTACCTCCTGCTGCAGGAGGTCAGGTGTAGCTGTACCTCCTGCTGCAGGAGGTCAGGTGTAGCTGTACTTCATGCTGCAGGAGGTCAGGTGTTCCTGTACTTCCTGCTGCAGGAGGTCAGGTGTTCCTGTACTTCCTCCTGCAGGAGGTCAGGTGTTCCTGTACTTCCTCCTGCAGGAGGTCAGGTGTAGCTGTACCTGTAGTTTCTGAGTGAGGGAGTCTCTCTCAGACTGGAACTCGTTGGCGCTCTCCACCTCTGCTTTCAGTCTCTCCAGCTCCTGGAAGAGATTAACATCAAGATTAATATTAAACACAACAATGAGACCAACACATCCTCCTCTACTCCTCCTGCTCCTCCTGCTCCTCCTCCTCCTCCTCTACTCCTCCTGCTACTCCTCCTGCTACTCCTCCTGCTACTCCTCCTCCTCCTCCTCCTACCTCCTCCTTGGCCTTCAGAGCTGACTCCAGCTCCTCTATCGTTTGGTTCAGTTCTGTCTTTTGGGATTTAATGACTGTTGTTTGTCCGCTCACACACTCCAGCTCAGTCACCTGGAAAACAAACAAACAAACAAACAGAAAGTCATCCCAGCATGATGAAACTAACTTTAATGGATCAGATCTTGTTCTTATATCAGATCTTGTTCTTATATCAGATCTTGTTCTTATATCAGATCTTGTTCTTGTATCAGGTCTTGTTCTTATATCAGATCTTGTTCTTATATCAGATCTAGTTCTTATATCAGATCTTGTTCTAATATCAGATCTTGTTATTATAATAATACCCGTTTGTGTAGCCTCTCAGCTTCCTCCTGATAGGCCGCCAGCTGTTGTTTCCACTGCTTGACGTTGGCCGTGGACTCCAGCAGCGCCGCCGTCAGCTTGGCGTTGTTCCCCTTCAGCGCCGCCAGCTCCGCCTCCCAGTGCTTGTTGATGTTGGGTGAACTGGGAAGTGAGGGAGAGACTGTTAGCAGGACTGGGCCAACTATTATCTTCATTATTAACTCATCTGCTTATCGTTTGGTCTAGAAAACAGTGAAATAAACAATTCCCTGAGGTGTCAAATGAAGGTGTTACATTAAATCTACTGAAGCTGCAGACTCATCGGAGAACAGACAAACTTTAAATATAATAATATAATAATAATAATAATATAAAGCTGATGTTTATTTTAACCAGTGACAGTCGGCTAAAGATGAGAAGCTGCTACCTGCAGGTTTTTTATTTCACTTAAATAAAAAAGTGTAATAAGAGATTTTTTGACTGGAATATGTTAAATATAGTTTATTAATATATTGAATATATGTTCAGGAGTTTTCGGTAGGTTTTGGCAGTGCACTACAATATGCATTTGTTGTAAATTATATATTGTGTATGTATTTTGATATATATTTATATTTCTTTATTTTAATAAATGTAATATGTTTTTACCAGATGGCAATGAGGCAAACCAGGAAGTGCCTTGAGCTGCATTCTACCAAAAATTCCAGCAGGGGGTGCTGACGAAGGTTGCAGAAGCATTTGGGTCCATTCATTTCAATACAAAATGAGAAAACTTCTCTTGATTTATTACCTCAGAATGTTTTCAGGACAACACTATGGTCTCAATCACTAGTAAACAATCTTCTTCAGCATAATCTGATGTTAACAGTGTAAATAATGGCCCCATTTAGAAGAAAATAGAAGATAAAGAATCGTATGATTTGGGGCGGGGCTACCTTTGATTGACAGGTCACTAACAATTCAAGTTCAATATGTATGAGGTTTTCTATTTTAACCAGAATAATTCTGATTTAGATTTTTTGCCATAACTGAGCAACCCTAAATACATGTATAAAAGAAAAATATCTGTTTGTCCAACAACCAGACAAACTGATCCTTTAGTCTAACATGTTAAACAATATTACATAGTTAGAAATATTTGGCATTCTGTTTGATAAATTATTTAAACAGGTAATAGATTATCAAAATCAAATAAAACGTTTTGTGGACAATAAATAAGGTTTCTCTTCTCATTGTCCCTTTATATTTGATTTTAAAAATAAAATATAACCCTCCCCAAGAGGAAAGTGTTATATTTATGATCCTGGTTGTGAAAAGCATTTTTAGAAAAGTTTAATTTCTACAGTTATAACTTTTTTAACCTAAGTTTCTGCTGCATTAATATCCCCTGAAGCACAGCTGACAAAACGCTCTCCACTCATTTAGTGGTTCATAATTAATAGGAAGCATGCGGAGTGTTTTAATGTAATGCTTTAATGCTGTCCAGAGTCTCAGAGGCACATTAATAATGAACGAATGAATCGACTCCAGCTGCAGCGCTGCACTGTGCCAATTTCATTTTAAATCAGCGCTCCAGAGACGTTAGCGGACATTTACACTCAGGATGTGATCATTCAGGATGTGATCATTCAGGATGTGATCATTTCAGGATGTGATCATTCAGGATGTGATCATTTCAGGATGTGATCATTCAGGATGTGATCATTCAGGATGTGATCATTCAGGATGTGATCATTCAGGATGTGATCATTTAAGGATGTGATCATTCAGGATGTGATCATTCAGGATGTGATCATTTAAGGATGTGATCATTTCAGGATGTGATCATTTAAGGATGTGATCATTCAGGATGTGATCATTCAGGATGTGATCATTCAGGATGTGATCATTTCAGGATGTGATCATTTAAGGATGTGATCATTCAGGATGTGATCATTCAGGATGTGATCATTCAGGATGTGATCATTTAAGGATGTGATCATTCAGGTTGTGATCATTCAGGATGTGATCATTCAGGATGTGATCATTCAGGATGTGATCATTCAGGATGTGATCATTTAAGGATGTGATCATTTCAGGATGTGATCATTTAAGGATGTGATCATTTCAGGATGTGATCATTCAGGATGTGATCATTTAAGGATGTGATCATTTCAGGATGTGATCATTTAAGGATGTGATCATTCAGGATGTGATCATTCAGGATGTGATCATTCAGGATGTTTATTCATTTACTTGGTCGCAGGTACAAGGTTTTTTTTATGTTTATATATTTGATTTTTTACATTTTATTTATATTTTCAAATCAAAATTTCTATGTATTTCATATGGTCATTTTCTTGTTTTATACAAATATAAAAGTCTTTATATTTCTTATGTGTTTTTGTATAACACATTTGTTTTCCTTAAAGCGAAAACCAATGAAAACACAGACAGATTTAAACATTATTAAATAACAGCAAAAAACAAACAAAACAAACAGCTATAATACTAGCGAGACATATCTGGTGTTTGTCTTGTTTGTCCTGTGTACACCTGGCGGTGGTTACCTGTGAGTGAAGGGCAGTGCATTGTGGGAAGGCTCTGCTCGGGGCTCGGGGGGCTGAGGCGTGTCGGGGGTCACTCTCTCCTCGTCGGTCCCGTTGATGCTCTCAGAGGTCAAAGGTGACTGCAGCTCCCCCGGGGCCGACTCCTGCAGCGACACATCAGGGACACAAATATATTATTATTTACTATTTAGAAAAAAATTAATTAAAAATGCACAATTTTTCTTTAAGATATCAAAATAAATACTAATAAATTATATTATTAATTAAAACAAAAAATAAACAAATAATTACAATAAAATAAATATATATATTTTAAAATAACAAAATAAAAAAAACAGAAAAAAATATTTAAAGCAACAGTTTCATTTTGGGAAAAAGGTTTATTCGCTTTCACGGCAAGAATATGAAATATGAAGATAAAGCCAGTAGAGCGTCAGCTTAGCTTAGCACAAAGACTCCCTATGGACATAGCAAGGCTAGCTGTTTCCCTTTGTTTTCAGTCTTTATGCTAAGCTAAGCTAGCTGGCTGTGTCTTCATATTTAACATTCGGACATGAATGATATCGGCAAACAAACATATTTCCCAAAAGGCCTAATTATTTTCTAAATGTGCATTATAAAACAACAATCGAGTGTCAATGACTCGGTGCTCTCAAAAATTAACAGCATTTTCTGCTTAAATGCAGTTAGGGATGCAAAACAGCCAGTTTTTTGAGCTGCTGGTTTAACGTTAAATAGCATTTTTAAAAACCTGTGGAGTTCTGAAATATTTGCAAATATTTCAGAACTCCTTTGCTGAAGACAATAAGTCTCCTTTTCCATTTATTTAAGTGTAATCATTGTCAGCTGCTCTAGTTGTAGCTCACTGTCACTTTTTGAGAGCATGAAAAGGAGAACCGGAGGGATAAATTCACAGAAACGGGTTCCTCTGTTAGTGTCACATCAGGATGATATAAAGACTGATGAAAGCATTATAAATATATATATATATATATATATATATATATATATATATATATATAAATATAAATCATTTTGCTCACTGATACCTGAGGGCAGTTTGCATGATTAACTGGAGGATAGAATTGGGAAAAAGGGCCATCGGAGTGATGAAAATGATTATTTCCGTTTCTTTTTTACCTTCTTTTTAGCAGGTTTGCTCACAGACAACACATTCCTTTTTAGCGCTCCGCCCTGAGGAGGATTCATTAGGAGAGCAGAGAAACAAGCCACCAGGAGTCAGCTCAGAGGCTTTAATGAGAGGAACGCTGAGTGAAACATGACGGCTGGCTCTGGAGTCCGTTACTGACGTTATTAACTGATTCTGGAAGGGAAACTGACTCCACCGTGAAACATATTAAAACAGAATGAGTGAGAGTTTATGAAGAGTTTCTGTGTCTCAAACTGCAGAAATCACAGACAGTATCAGCTGAAAACGTCAGAGCTTTGGATCTTAATAAAGTTGTGGAGAGTTCTTTTAGTTTCTACATTAAAATAAGACATCTGTCTGCAGTTATTGGTATATTTTGATGACAAACAGCAACAAGTTCATACAAACTGAAGTTACTAATATAATATCCAGAATGACAACACTTCAATGCTTCTAAGTTCTGCAGCTTGTGTGATTTTATTCTCTTCTAATATGATATTTGTCATTGTGCACTGGTTTGTATTGAGACAATGAAGCTGAACCTTTGAAGTTTCCTCCTTCAGAGTAAGTAAATGATGTAAATGATGTAAATGATGTAAATGTTGTAAATGATGTAAATGATGTAAATGAAGTAAATGTGTTGTTAACCTGAGAGGGAGTGCTGGTGAGCTCCATCTTCTCCTGAGACTTCTCCTTCGCTAACCGCGCTGCCTCCTTGAACTCTGCAAACTTTTCTGCAAACTGAAAATAAACAGAAACAAGTTAAACTACATACTTAATGTTAGTTGAACCTTAGAAATAAAAGTAAGAAGGAAAAACTGAAGTTGCCTCTGACTTTTAACTGCAACATGGCGGAGTTTATGGAGATAAATTAAGAAAATGCAACAGAACTAAATGGTTATATAATCATTAACAAATGAGCGAATGATTTCTAACTATAGATTTGACCGAGAATAAAATTATGATTTGTCCCGAATTTCTAGAGTTGGATCATTCTTTCTGCTCTTCCAGCCACTTTACAGTTAGCAACTGCTAACTGTAAAGTCAGTGATGGCGAGGTGTTCAATGACTACGGGTCAGTCAGGTAAAATGCCTTGTTGGCTCTGTATAAATGCAGTGAAGTCATTCAGTAATTATTCTGTCTCCAGACCCCTGAGGTGTGTGTGTGTGTGTGTGTGTGCAGGTGTGTGTCCTCACCTTGGACAGGTTGCTCTCGGAGGAGAAGCCCAGCCCGTAGACGGTGTTGGCCCGGCTGTCGGCCCACTGGCCGAACTTCTGAGACGTCTTGGTGAAGGTCATGTTGGGGGTGATGGTGCTGTTGATGATGGCCTGGAGACAGCAAATATAATAGAGATAATATAGAGATAATATAGAGATAATATAGATATAATATAGAGATAATATAGATAGAATATAGAGATAATATAGATAGAATATAGAGATAATATAGAGATAATATAGAGATTATATAGAGATAATATAGAGATTATATAGATATAATATAGAGATAATATAGAGATAATATAGATATAATATAGAGATAATATAGAGATAATATAGATATAATATAGAGATAATATAGAGATAATATAGAGATAATATAGATATAATATAGAGATAATATAGAGATAATATAGATATAATATAGAGATAATATAGATAGAATATAGAGATAATATAGAGATAATATAGAGATTATATAGAGATAATATAGAGATTATATAGATATAATATAGAGATAATATAGAGATAATATAGATATAATATAGAGATAATATAGATATAATATAGAGATAATATAGAGATAATATAGATATAATATAGAGATAATATAGATATAATATAGAGATAATATAGAGATAATATAGAGATAATATAGATATAATATAGAGATAATATAGAGATAATATAGATATAATATAGAGATAATATAGAGATAATATAGATATAATATAGAGATAATATAGATATAATATAGAGATAATATAGAGATAATATAGAGATAATATAGATAGTGTGTGTGTGTGTGAGGGCTGTGAATGGATTTTAAAACATTAATTTATTGCACAGTTTGCTGTGTAATTAATCTTTTAAGACTGTAGCTGTAATGATGGATATCTGTCTAAGGGGAGACACATAAAATCAACTTTCATTCATATATCTTAAAGTTATGAAAATGAAGCAGCGACCGATTCTTGAGTCCTGTTCCAGCTGGTTTTACTCGCTCTGTGTTTTATTATGTCGCTTTGATATAAAGGGTATATATATAAAGGTATAATGGGACGACTTGGTTAAAAAAACAGGAATCATAGAAGGGATCACAAGATAAATTTTAACAATGAAGACAATTAACAGAAGAGAAAAGCAAAGCAAAACATATTTATGTTACACAAAGTAATATTATTATAATTAGTATTTAGACTTCCCTCTCTGTTTGACATTACTGAATCCTTTTAACTAGGAACGAAGGATTCCAGTAAAATAATCTTCTTCGTCTTTGTTTTAAGGCGGTCACGACTTTAATCTGGCTTCACAAAATACAAAAAATACAAAACATATTTCAAGAAAAGTTTTCTAACTTCTGGAATGTGACCAGAAACAGAAGCAGAAAGATTTTCCATCGTCTCTGTTTGTTTTCTTGCTCTTTCTCTGCTGAGACTTGTTGTTGGTCCTGATAATACCAGCAGCCTCCAGTCTCTGTTTACAGCTGAACACTAAAACTAGCTGCTTCAACAACAGCAGCAGCAGTCAGAGAGATCTTACATAACCATGATAACTCCACCCTGCTCCTCTCACACCAGAATAATCACTGACACACAGATATAACAGGCCGGAGAGAAAAAACAAGTCAAAAACAAGTCAGAAACCAGTCAGAAACCAGTCAGAAACCAGTCAGCGAGCTGAGTGGAGATGTGATGACATGTTGAAAGAATCTACTGTATTAACGTGATGGGACGAGTTGAGAGCTCCATTAAACTCTTTATGACTGTATTCACCTTGGATCCGTCCAGGCTGATGATCCGGTAAACGTTCCTGGTGCTGTCGAAGAAGTAAGAGACGGTGACGGCATGTTTACTGGTGGGGACCCAGTTCTTCTTGGTGCTGGGGTCGATCTGGAAGACGTGGGCCCGGGTGCTGAAGATGGGCTGCTCTCTGGAGGAAACAGGGACGGAGAGTTAGGATCTGGTGGAAAGGCCTCCAGCTCTGAGGCTGAGCCTAAAATAACTGATGTGGAACTAAACACTGGTGCATGAGGAGGACAACAAGCTTTGGTTTCACCAAAATAGATAAAACAACAAGAAGTTATTCTGCCTGCAGCCACAACGACCAGCTGGTGGTCCAACAGAGATTCAGATCTAAAGACACAAAACAGAGAAAACTTACAACTACAGCCTCGTTCTCAGGAACAGTTCAAGGAAATGATCACATTTATAGAAACGGATGGAATATGGTTCTACAAATACAACTAACCAATGTTTGAGTGTATGTCTCCATTCAAAACACATTTAATATTAATTTAAGATAAACTAGAAGGGTAATCAGAGAATGCATCTGCTAACGTTAACATCCACCTGGTGATTTGGACCTAACCCAAAATAAAATGGCTTTCATTCAGAATCCAGCCAGTAGTTTTCTGTAATCCTGCTGACAAACACAAACAAAAGGAAGAGAAAACCTCCCTGTGGAGGTAAATATTGTTGTTTACATTCTGCTCTGATTCAGCCATTTCTACACTTTACCTGTATAATAATATGGGACAATGCAACATTCAGAACAACAGAGATTCAGTCCCAAGGGTTGTAATACAGCACATGACTGGCAACCTTCCTCTTTATTTATCTTTTTTTATTATTATAGTTATGTTTTAGTCTGTTGGATGTTTGTCTTGTAGCCTTTTTTACTTACTACTTATTTTAAATAATTGAAAACCCATAAACTTGCTTTTATGTAATGTTTTGAATCTTACTCTTGTTGATTATATTCTATTCCTTATTTAAATATCCTCTTAGCTTTTTCTCTGTTCTTGTTACTGAACTACTTTTCCTTGGTATCTGAGATTATCTTCTGATTGAATCTGTGTTTTCTTATATTTCTGCTCTGTTGGCCTTATGGCATCATTCTCTGTGATTAACTGCTCTCTGTTGTTTTAGAAGGTGCTATTGAAATAAAGTTATTATTTAACTCATTAGTGTTCTGATTAGAGTCTACAGCCATGCTAACATGCTAACATGCTAGCTCTGTGAGGCAGCAGCTCTTTGGTTTATGATTCCTTGATTTGATTTTAGCTGAAACAGTTAACCTCATCATGCACAACTAGAATTCATCCTGAAGGGAAATGAATGTGTGTGCTACATTTCATGACAATCCATCAAATAGTTGTCAGGGCATTTTGACTAAAAAAAAGAAAAAAGAAAACCTGAAATCAGAATCCTGTCAAACTAAATTCATCAAGGAACAAACGAAGCAGACCAACTGACCAGCCGACAGACGTTGAGACTCCTGGAGCCAGAAAACATGTGAATAAAAACTCCACATGAGATATTTATCACTCTGCTGCCAGAGGAGAGGAAGTGGAAGTAATGAGGAACGTGCTGAATCAGAGGAAGGTGTGAGGAAAAGCCTCCCAGATCCCAGAACATCCATAATTCACCAGCTGCTGCTGCAGAACCAGCAGAGTACCAGCAGATTCCCAGTGACTGGACTGGGAATAACCCACCACCAGGCCTTCACACTGACAACAATGTGTTTATGTACAACCTTCACACTGACAACACAAGGACAGAAACAACAAAAAAAGACTTCTTCTAGGAATTAAAATAAATGTCTGGTACAAAAATAATCTGCAAATATTAAAAACATGCTTCATATTATTATTATATTATATTATATATTATTATATTGAAGAGTTTGAGCAATGCTCCAAATTACTAATAAACTGATAATAATTCCAGTCACTCCATTACTTCCAGTTAATGAACCAGCAGCCGGCGGTGATGAAGTCATTAAATATGATTTATGTTTTAAAGAAAGCCTCATGGAAGCTTTACAGAAATAATGTCATACAAACAATCCTAATGCCCTAACGCCTGGGTTTATCATTTATAAATGATATTTACTGCTGCATCAAACACTGTGTGTGTGTGTGCACACACATAGAATAGCATAACAGACAGAAAAACATAGTAAAAACATCTTAAAAGTACTGCAAAAGGCAATCATCACAAATATCAAAATAAGTTTTAGTATAAAAATTATGGAAAATATATTTGTTGTAAAATGCAAATATGTGCATCTGGATGATATTAATTAATTTAAAAAAGTGAACATTTATTATTTATTTTATGATTATTAAATTTTGTTATTAAGCAATATGTTAAATTGTCCCAAAAGCCTAAAATATTTGTCAACATGAAACATTAATCTAGCTTTAAGTCCTGTGATTGGAGAATGATGTTCCTTAGAATATCTTTTACTTTAGTCACATTATAAATTTATTCTCTTTTTGGATGAATCACTAGTGCTGTATGATTCTGGCTAAAATCATAATAATCACAATTATTTTAGTCAATAGTATTTATTATTATTAACACGATTACTCATGACTTAAGAAACATCAAGTAATTATTCAACTAAATAATTATAGATTTAGAAAATGTTTTTAAAAATTACAAAATTATATTTTAAAAAAATGGTATTTAAACTAATAATATAAAAATAATAAATACAAATAAATCAGGTAAAAATAAAAAATACCAACTATGTGGTAGCTATTATTTTATCTTGATTATCTTGTGTTTATATATTTTTTTAAACTTAAAAACTGTCAAACTGAAATGTTTTTCAGAAGTGGTGGGACGTTTGAAGACATTATTAAACATGATTAAACAAGATGAAACGCAATAAAATGTTAAAAATGACAGTCCAGCATCTAAAGCATGGCAGGGAGTAACTCTGAAGTTAAAATGAGAAAGAATAGCTACAAAAAGTGACAGAGCAGGATGTAACCTGGAGAGGAATGAGACAGACGGGTCTCTCTTTAAACACACCGCCTCTTAAGATCATCACACAGGAATTATGCTTTTCTTTAAAGCAGCAAAAGAAAAGAAAGGGCAGAAATGTTAATGTCACTTCTCCTTCTTAAATATAATATATAATAACAGGAGCTGCAGAATGCAGCAGAGCCCCACACACACTGACAGCCACCAGTCAGTCTGGTTCCAGAGATGATGATATGCAGCTTCCAGGACCTTTATGTCCCAGTAAACAGCGATTAGGCTGATTAAAAAACAAACAGGTCGATTGATGTGGGGTCATGTGGGTTCAGATCAATAAAAACAGTTGCTATGCTTCCATATTTGTTTGTCTTGATCAGCTGTGGACTACTAGGGCCACTAGGGGCCCCCCAAGAGCAATTAAAAAAAATAATTATTATTCCTCTCAGGTTTAGACAGGACTGAGCAGCTGATCAGAGGGCCGCTGCCTGTTAAGGAGAACTTTTCATTCCCCAAAAGGCAAGATGGCCGAAGTTACCATTACCACTAAACCTACAGACAATTAGTCAATGGGGCAAAAGTCAAGCAGAGCTGGCTGACTTATTCAAGAAGTAAAGATGTTATATGCTATATATATTAGATAGATAGATAGATAGATAGATAGATAGATAGATAGATAGATAGATAGATAGATAGATAGATAGATAGATAGATAGATAGATAGATAGATAGATAGATAGATAGATAGATAGATAGATAGATAGATAGATCTATTTAAGCCAAAAAAAATAAACCAGATGCCACTTTTACTAAAATATATATATAATATAGGTTTTTTTATGTACTGTTTTACCATTTGGAATGACGTGTAAATCAACCCTAGCTCACTCTTCTAGTTGAATGTGCTACATTTTGAGATTAAAAACCATATGTGACACCCTGGACATCGTTCATTCATTGGTTTTATTTGTATTATTATTGCATTGGTATTATTTCTGTTATTAACTGAGCCACCCCCATAAATCTGGTTCTTGTGAGTGAAGCGAGCTGAGCAGCAGCAACACTGACGCAGACAGACTGAAGTGTTGCCAAAGGTGAGCTGGAAGAATCACCTGAGCCAACAGAGACCAGCAGGCTGTGGACTGATCCAAACCCTGCTCTGGATGAAAGCTGGTCTGGATTAAACCAAACGAGCTGCAGCGCTCCGGCTCTACTAGTCTGAACGCTCCACAACATCAGGAAACCTCCTGATTCTCCTTCAAAAATATAAAAGTATGGGAATTATTATACTGATTTTCAAGAATGTAAAAAGGTGGGTAAAAAAGTTTTGGAATAATTGTCACATTTGACAATGGAAATTGACAATTATCGCCTTAAATATGAGAAAATATACACAGACAATGCTGCAAATGTATCATTTGGATTCTACCTTAAAAGCTGGAACAACAACAAAAAAAAAACTTTTTTTCAGTGATTCAGTTTAAATTAGACATGCTGAATAAAGTGATTTCTTTTAATAAAAAAAAGGAACTGTTAAACTGTTAAAGGAACTTGGGAAAGTTGAAAATGTGATGATAAATGTCTTTACAGTTTCTGTGTATCATCAATGGTGTAATTTGGGCAATTTTATTTATTTATTTTTATTTATTCAAAGACAACAGGGTTTTAAAAACCACTGGCATGTTGTGGGTTTCAGATTGTTAAAGGACACATAAAGGATCCCTTCATCAATACTCAAAATCAGCACGTCAGGAGACAGGAACAGGGTAAAAACTGTAAAAGTAATTAAAGCCGTCAGAAAAATGTAGTGCAGAAGGAGTATTAATGGCATGAAGTGTAATCTGCCAGATTCCAGGGAGAGAAGCTGATTGCTGAGTTTCCTCTGGGATCCTCTCGTCATGTCTGGTGTTAATTAAGTCATCAGATAGTTATTTACAGATAGATGCAGTTAGTCAGAGACGCTGGTAATGTGATCACAGGATTCAGCTCAGACAGCTGCTCAACTTCTTTCATGCAACTTTGACACAACTTTGCCTGAGTTTTTCCATTTGAGGATACATTATAGGGAAATAATGTACTTTTTACTACTTCAATACATTAACTGGAGAGATGTACAGTAGATTTAATTAAAACCACAAAAATGTGATCAAGTAATAACTTTATCATACAGCCCATTTTCATTTCCCAAATGGCATCGTCACATTATTTGACCCTTCCTGATGACATCACGGCCTGGTTGGAACCAATGAAGTCCACAGATCTTCTACTTTCATGGAAATCAAAATCTTTTCTGTTCTCCTAAAAACTACCTCAACCTTTAAAGAAAAGAAGAAAAACGGCCTAAAAGTTGGCCCAAAAGATCCATTGGCTGGGTCTTAAAGGGGTTTTATTCAGTGTACTATGATATAATTGTCATTTTCTTCTTAGAACTAATATGTTGATAGTAAAGAATCTTCCCTTGATCCTGTTGAAGGTGCTGTACACATGTGATCAGGAAAAACTTCCACTTCCTCCGACATGATTTGCTTACAGCAGTTCTTCCGTGTCTTCTATCTTCCGTGTCATCTGGGCGGCTCGGTTGGTAGAGCGGTCGTCTTCTGATCGTCCTACATGTCAAAGTGTCCTTGAGCAAGATACTGAACCCCAAACTGCTCCTGATGCTGCGTTCATCAGTGTGAGAATGTAAAGTAGTAAAGTAGAAGTAGGAGTAAAGATCTTTGGATAAAAGAGATGTATAAGTGCAGTCCATTCACCATTTATCTATCAGGACGTGTTCAGGATGAACTATTATGTAAATCCAACACTTGACTCCTAAACTGGCTGAAGTTATTGTTGCTTTGCGTGTCAAGCTTTCTGTTATCACATGGCTTATTGGCATATTAACAAGCATAAGTGGCAGGTTTGCAACTTTTCAACAATGGGTTGTTGATTTCACTGGGGAAGATTAAACCAGGCTTATCATTCCTCATCAGTGACTGCTGATTTGGCTTCTGTAACAACTGTTGCTGTCAGATTTGATCTTCTTATTTAGCTGTGGCAAGCTAAATACCTGAGCTAACATTAGATAAATGAAAATGCTTTCTGTTTTATATGTGGTTATAAGTGTGTTTTTGAATGAAAAATGTAAGATTAAATTCTTATTTCATTAGATTAATACTTTGTTTGTAGATTCAAACATTTTTTTATCACTTTTTATCAAACAGAAAAGGCTTTCAGGATGAGGAAGAAGTGGTGAATGTAACACGTCCTGAACAAGTTAAAGAGCTGCTTCTGTTACACTAAATGATGTTTATTTAGTCTGACGGCGTCCAGGAGAACAAATGACACCACTCCCCACATTCTGAAGAAAGAAAGACTCGCTGTAAACACCAATGTGCAGCTTGACAGACCTGTTGAGTCTAGTTCTGCTTGTTGAGTCGTCTTTGATGGAAACTTAACCAATATCTGTAAACAATGTCACACAGTATATAACCAGTTTATATGACACTTACCAGTAACCTTAAAGTTTTCCCAGTCAACCAATTTTTTCAATTATTCCAACAATAATTTCTGAATCTGCCCCATGATGAGTTCCTCCTTGGCCCTTACTTCACCTTCCACTAAGTTTAATGAAACCAGGCCAGCAGTTTATCCATAATCCTGCTGAAAAGCAGTAAAAAGGAGCAGAAACATGACCTTCTTGGTGAAGCCAAGCGAATGATATTCTCTGTAGAAGCTGCTTCATCAGCTAATGGCTGTTTGCTGGCTTAAAACAACTTTTATTTTGCATGTTTTTGTGATTTTTTTCCTTCAAATGACGAGGTTGGCAGAAGATGATTGGGTCAACCGTTAAAACTAATCACATTAGTTGGAAATACTTGATTTACTTAATGGTCACTACTTTAATTTGTCTGTTGGAAAACATGTTCTCTTCTGCTCAAAGTCTCAGTTACCGCCAGTGTTGGTGGGGTTGAAGTGGCGCCCGGACCACATTTTAGCGGGTGGTTTTATATCTGAGGGGGTCGTTTTATATTTTAGCGGGTCATTTTATATCTGAGGGTGTCGTTTTATATTTTAGCGGGTCATTTTATATCTGAGGGTGTCGTTTTATATTTTAGCGGGTCATTTTATATCTGAGGGTGTCGTTTTATATTTTAGCGGGTCATTTTATATCTGAGGGTGTCGTTTTATATCTGAGGGTGTCGTTTTATATTTTAGCGGCTCGTTTTTCATATTTTAGCAGGTGGTTTTATATCTGAGGGTGTCATTTTATATTTGAGCGGGTGGTTTTCTATTTTAGCGGGTGGTTTTATATTTTAGCGGGTCATTTTATATCTGAGGGTGTCGTTTTATATTTTAGCGGGTCATTTTATATCTGAGGGTGTCGTTTTATATTTTAGCGGGTGGTTTTATATTTTAGCGGGTGGTTTTATATTTGAGCGGGTGGTTTTCTATTTGAGCGGGTGGTTTTATATTTTAGCGGGTGGTTTTATATTTTAGCGGGTGGCTTTCTATTTGAGCGGGTGGTTTTCTATTTTAGCGGGTGGTTTTCTATTTGAGCGGGTGGTTTTCTATTTGAGCGGGTGGTTTTCTATTTGAGCGGGTGGTTTTCTATTTGAGCGGGTGGTTTTCTATTTGAGCGGGTGGTTTTCTATTTGAGCGGGTGGTTTTCTATTTGAGCGGGTGGTTTTCTATTTGAGCGGGTGGTTTTATATTTTAGCGAGTCGTTTTATATCTGAGGGTGTTGTTTTATATTTGAGCGGGTGGTTTTATATTTTAGCGGGTGGTTTTATATCTGAGCGGGTGGTTTTATATTTTAGCGAGTCGTTTTATATCTGAGGGTGTTGTTTTATATTTGAGCGGGTGGTTTTATATTTTAGCGGGTGGTTTTATATCTGAGCGGGTGGTTTTATATTTTAGCGAGTCGTTTTATATCTGAGGGTGTCATTTTATATTTTAGCGGGTGGTTTTATATTTGAGCGGGTGGTTTTCTATTTGAGCGGGTGGTTTTCTATTTGAGCGGGTGGTTTTCTATTTGAGCGGGTGGTTTTATATTTGAGCGGGTGGTTTTATATTTTAGCGGGTGGCTTTCTATTTGAGCGGGTGGTTTTCTATTTTAGCGGGTGGTTTTCTATTTGAGCGGGTGGTTTTCTATTTGAGCGGGTGGTTTTCTATTTGAGCGGGTGGTTTTCTATTTGAGCGGGTGGTTTTCTATTTGAGCGGGTGGTTTTCTATTTGAGCGGGTGGTTTTCTATTTGAGCGGGTGGTTTTCTATTTGAGCGGGTGGTTTTCTATTTGAGCGGGTGGTTTTATATTTTAGCGAGTCGTTTTATATCTGAGGGTGTTGTTTTATATTTGAGCGGGTGGTTTTATATTTTAGCGGGTGGTTTTATATCTGAGCGGGTGGTTTTATATTTTAGCGAGTCGTTTTATATCTGAGGGTGTTGTTTTATATTTGAGCGGGTGGTTTTATATTTTAGCGGGTGGTTTTATATCTGAGCGGGTGGTTTTATATTTTAGCGAGTCGTTTTATATCTGAGGGTGTCATTTTATATTTTAGCGGGTGGTTTTATATTTGAGCGGGTGGTTTTATATTTGAGCGGGTGGTTTTATATTTTAGCGGGTGGTTTTATATTTGAGCGGGTGGTTTTATATTTTAGCGAGTCGTTTTATATCTGAGGGTGTCATTAGTGTGACAGCGTGGCCTAGATCAGATCTGCCCCGTGGTGTGTGTGTCTCTATCAGAGTGTGTGGCGATTGTTAGCCCATAATCCCTTTTCACAATGAAGCGTACTGAGGCATTCAAGGCTAAATGACAAGTGCTTTGACAGAGGAATCTGACCGCAGATGTTATCAAATCAGCAGTTCTCCACTTACAACCAGCAGGAAACAGAAGACACACACAGACGCTGGTGTTTGCACACAGAGGGAACAAAGGCAGCCATTGTCCTGCTGGAAAGTTACTGTTCAGATTATCTCTAACTCGGTACAGGACGTTCTTTATCACGGCTGGTGAAATCAGCCCCTCGGGGCTCTGAGCCCGGCTGGTTGTACTGTGTCCAGTTGAGTTTGGATTTATTGTAATAAAGTTATTTGTGTCAGCATTGGTGTCTAAAGTTTGAACGTGAAAAATTAAAAACTATTCTGCTTTTTTTTTTTTTTCATCCCGCAGTGTGAAAAGACCATTGGCCTTTCTATAATCTTAAGTCCTTATTCATCAATACAGTGATCAATGTGTTCATTTAAAAATATATATTTTTATTGTCAGTTAATCTCTCATTTCCCTGATCTCTAAATGTCATATTTTGCCTAAATAACCATCCAGAACCCAAAGACATTAATATATAATGACACAAAACCAAAAAGCAGTAAATCTGACATTGGACAAGATGTTTCAGTGCTAACTTTGATATGAATTTGTTTCTGATGTGGCTTTTACAGACCACAAAAACCTTTGTGCCGTTATCAATTGATTTGTTTATTTTCTTGATTAACTGAAAAACGTCCAGACTGACATATTCAAATTTTGAGGTTTGTTTGTCCACCAAGAGTCCAAAATATAAAGATATTCGGTTTAATAAGGAACAAAATAAAAATATTTACATTATTAAAGATTATAAAAAGCCAAAGGTCTGACGGGGCAGATAGCCAATCACAGTTCAAGACAGTGGGGCGACAACATCTGTTAGAGCAACTACAGGGGTTAATAATAATAATAATAATGTCACTGACTGAAATTTAGCAGTTACCTTGACGAAAATTACTAAAGAGTTTGAAACTTAATGGAAATACTCGATAATGTAAGTACACAACTCAACAAGACATAGAACATAGGTCTATCCTTATTTAGACAGTTTATGTGAAAATATTACACATTATACCTTTCATACTTTTTAATTCTTGCAACTCTAATAATGTACGTTTTTCCTCATTATTTATTTATTTATTTCTCAATGTAATGGCTGCCTATAAAGTGTACTTCAGGCTCTCATAATAAGAATCAGAGGTCATTTTAGTTCATGTTACTATAAAAAAAAAGTAAACATTCCTCCCGCATGTTAACGAACACAGTATCAGAGCGCCAACGGTTCAGTTTAGGAAAAATAAAAAATAACCTGCATCACTAACCTAGCTGCTGCATCGTCATGGCAACAGCCATGTGACCCCGGGCTGGTCATGAGCTCTCGCTCTCTCTCTCTCTCTCTCCTTCCCACCACATGCTCTCTCGCCCTATCCAATCCCAGCGTCCCTGTCGGGTTAACCCTCTCTCTGAGGCCTTGTCAGGGCACAACCTCCAGTTTAAAACGCCCATATGTTATGTTTGTTATTTACGGGACGCACAGCTTTCAGCAGCCAGAAAAGAGCCACGATGAAGAGAGAGAGTGTGTATTTATGTTCATGTGCAAAGAATATTTTGGTTGACACTACTGTTTTTTTTCTGACAATTTCTCAAAAAAAAAAGGGATGCACTGAATGTATTTTGCGTAATAAGTAAAAGAAAAGTCTGGTCTGGTCAGATCCCTTCTCCTTGACCTCATGAAGTTATAATAAGACTGAGAGGAGAAGTGAAAGAGAAACGTGAAGAAGTTATAAAAACCCAACGCTGCGGAAACATTATCAAAGTTGTTTTTACACAATAATGCAGAAAATGTTGCTTGCTGATTTAGAAATGTTGTTCGCTATTTAAAAAAGAATTTAAAAAAAAAATAGTCAGCAATTGACTGAAACTGAACAGAAATGTTTATTTAGCATTTTTTTTATTTCTATTTATTCTTTAATTTTTCAGTTGACACTTTTTTGGCCGACAATGTAATACATTGTTGGTATAATGAACAACAAGTTTTATGTTTGACAAAGTCTCTCAGAGTTTTTTCATCCCGGCTCAAAAAATGACTATTCCATCATTTAATTATCAATGATTCTACATTTTATATCTGTCAGTCATCTGGTTTATAGAACAGACATCATGCGTTTCCAGAGCCTAGTGTCATTTTAAAATGTCTTGTTTTATCTGACCTAAAGTCCAAAACCTAAAACTTAATATTCACATTTGATGAGCTGGAAACAGAGAGGATTTGCCATGTTTGCTGAAACAAATTACATAAAATTATTAAACAATAATAACCACAATAGTTGATGGGTTATTTTGAGAGACTAAGCAATGAATCCACTACATGTTTTAGTATCCTTGGGTTGGAGGGTGAAAGTATCTTTACTTTGCATTTAGAGAAACTGATCAGCTCTAATCATGGTGTCCACTCGAGATATTTCCACATCAGAGTAAAGATGCTGCAGCTCTCTCTATTCTAAACTCTGTGGTGAAACATGTTGTCTCTTCCTGCACCTTCACACTGAGCTACAACAACAACCTCAGTACTGTTATCTTGTATTTTTACCTCTATGATTTGAGCTTTCATTTACATTTATTCCGTGTCTGCATGTTGTAAATATAATTCATAAAAAGGTGGCACAAAAATAAAGTTTGATTATTATAATTAAGCATAAAAGGTTGACAATGAGTAGCTCTGTATTTTATATTATAAATGGTTTGTTAACAAGGGTTGCAGGAAAAGCCTCATGTGGGATTTTGGTTAACTAGAATAAATGTTGGCATTTTAAGTTTCAGCAAACCACAATAATGTTGCCTCTCAACATTTTTAAACTGCTCCAACCCGTCTTCCTGCCTGCTGTCCACCAGGCACTGAGGGATCTACGTGGCTTCATCATCATGTTGCTTCATCACGAGACAGAAAACGCCAACATTCAACATATCTGTGGTCAGTCAAATGCTTCTTCTGCTGGAGTCTGGGCTGATTTAGGCACAGACTGTTTTTTTAAGCCACTGGTGGACAATGACCACAAGATTTCACCACATTTCGTCTCATAATTGTCAACTTTTATCTAAATGTCAGAGAGTAAAGTGACCTCAGCAGCTGCTCCCATAAATCAAAAACAACACAAGTCCACATACCTGAGATAAAGATAAGGAAGAAGTGTCTGGATTTGTAAATGTTTTGGCTTTGCTTGTTGTTGATGATTCATGTGAGATTTTACCAAAATAAAGTTTAATGGCATGGTGATTTTAGTGGTTTTGGGTGTGTTTGGTGACTGGGACAGAGGTGGACTGGGAGCTCACCAGTCCACAGACAGCAGCTCTGACATCTCTCTGTTTAATGCTGGTGTTTAGCTATAAGTATGGACTTCTTTAAAGTTGAAGACTCTGAGAGGCCTCCAGGTTAAGACACTAATCATCTAATCGCTCTGCTGGATCAGGAAGCCTTGCTGCTGCAGGTCCTTCACTTCTCTCTTCTCTTATTACACTTTACTGTTACTATAAAAAAAGGCTAAATTGCTAGATTGACAGAAAAAGTCTGCGTCACTGACAGAAAGAAAAATGGCATCTGCAAAGCCGTTATGCACCAAATTACACAAAAAATCTTTAGTATTCCATTTTTAAGATGCAAAATTCTGTTTCAGTAAATGATTCAGATATATTTAGTCCAGTCAGTCAGTAAAAGTATAAATGAATCATGTGTTGCTCTATGTGCTCTCTGTATAACAGGTGTCACTATGAGGAGTGTTATTATCTCTCTGCTACATTCCTCCGCTGACTAAATATGTCTTCTGTTTCCAGTAACAACACGCCGGCAGCCAGTTGAACTTTGACCTACTGACTCGCTGGTTAAGTAGAAAATGTTCCCCGGACACTTTTTATTCAGAGCTGCAGCATGAGGAGGACAGCGTGTTTACAGTATCTATTATAGAAGAAGAGAAGCTCAGAACTTGTTGGAGGCTGACTTGCTAATTAAGAGCACAGCGAGGACGCGCTCTCTGTCTGGAGAGGAACTGGTTGTTGGATTATAACGTTGGTCTTGAGAATTACAGAGGCTGTGCTGGGCACCAGCCCACCCTCCCACCCCGACCACACCACCACAACAAACCAATCACATGCTACATCATCTGCTCATCTGGAGGAAGAACTAGGTCGCTCTGATCAGGACAATCAGCAAACATCTGCAGGTTCAACATGCATTACTGGAGCCCAGATCACTGCAGGGATTATTTACACAATAAACTAGCATAACAATCTGTCATTATCCATTCATATGCAGGTTATTTTCTGATTATTTGTTTGATAATCGTAAATGATCTGTCAGTCATCTGGTTTATAGAACAGACATCATGAGCCCACAGCGTAAACCTAAAACTGAATATTCACATTTGATAAGCTGGAAACAGAGAGGATTTACCATGTTTGCAGAAACAAATAACCTAAATTATGAAACAATAATAACCACAATAGCTGATGGGTAATTTTGAGAGACTAAGCAGTGAATCCACTACATGTTTTAATATCCTTGGGTTGTAGGGTGAAAGCATCTTTACTCTGCATTTAGAGAAACTGCTCAGCTCTAATCATGGTGTCCACTCAAGATATTTCCACATCAGAGTAAAGATGCTGCAGCTCTCTCTGTTCTAAACACTGTGGGGAAATATATAAAATATCAGAAAACAGTGAAACATGTCAGTCCCAGTTGACAATTGAGAGGCTGACAACAGTACAACATCTTTAAGTATTTGCTTTGTTCGTCCAAAACCCCCAAATATTAATCGTAATATGATATAAAACAGAAAAAAGGGGGAAATCTTTCCACATGAGAGGAAAAAACTATAAACTGATTATCAACATTTTTGTGACAAACCATTTATTGATTAGTCGACTAATCGGTCAGTCCAAAACCTCAAAGTATTCAGTTTAATATGCCAATAATTATTAATAATTAACCAAATGAGAGGTGGCAAACAGCATTTTAGATCATTTGTGCATGAAAAATGACTTATGAGTAGTCTATAATATTTTTTTTCCGATCAACTTATCGATTAGTTGACTAATATTGCAGCTCTATAACTCTATTAAACTGGATTTTCTCATAACAATCATGTAGTTTGCATCCTTTTAATCACAGAATAAGGAAGGCTGTTCCTTTCAGCAGACAGCAGACAGCTTCATTACAGAATAATCTTTGGCTTCACTCATCTAAATATCAGAGAATCTGAGTGGAGATGATAATAGACAGCTACATCTACCAGGATGAGCTGGTTCATGTTGCATCTCTGGGACATATTCTCTATAGAGACATGCTTTTTATTTACTGTTTGACAGGAGGATTCATGCAGTTAGCAGGGTGGCTAGGCTAGCAGAGGCTCAGCTGCTGAAACCTGCAGAAAGGCTGCTTAGTCTGCAGAAACACTCAGTCACAACATGACAGCAGAGACTGGAGCTGACCTACCCCATGGTGCTGGTCCTGCTGTAGCTGGGTGTAGAGGGTCCTGTGGAGGTCCTGGAGGCTGGTGGAGGCTGGTGGAGGCTGGATGAGGCTAGCTTCAGCTCCTGATCCTCTCGGTCCGACTAAAGCCGCTCTGCTCTGCTGGTTGCGGCTTCACGGCCCCGGAGCTGCTCTCCGTCCGGACATGGGGCTGGTTCCTGGTGTTATTATGCTTGTGGGGCTGGTTCCTGGTGTTATTATGCTCGTGGGGCTGGTTCCTGGTGTTATTATGCTTGTGGGGCTGGTTCCTGGTGTTATTATGCTCGTGGGGCTGGTTCCTGGTGTTATTATGCTCTTGGGGCTGGTTCCTGGTGTTATTATGCTCTTGGGGCTGGTTCCTGCTGTTATTATGCTCTTGGGGCTGGTTCCTGCTGTTATTATGCTCTTGGGGCTGGTTCCTGGTGCTATTATGCTCTTGGGGCTGGTTCCTGGTGTTATTATGCTCTTGGGGCTGGTTCCTGGTGTTATTATGCTCTTGGGGCTGGTTCCTGCTGTTATTATGCTCTTGGGGCTGGTTCCTGCTGTTATTATGGTCTTGGGGCTGGTTCCTGGTGTTATTATGCTCTTGGGGCTGGTTCCTGGTGTTATTATGCTCTTGGGGCTGGTTCCTGGTGTTATTATGCTCTTGGGGCTGGTTCCTGGTGTTATTATGCTCTTGGGGCTGGTTCCTGCTGTTATTATGCTCTTGGGGCTGGTTCCTGCTGTTATTATGCTCTTGGGGCTGGTTCCTGGTGTTATTATGCTCTTGGGGCTGGTTCCTGGTGTTATTATGCTCTTGGGGCTGGTTCCTGGTGTTATTATGCTCTTGGGGCTGGTTCCTGGTGTTATTATGCTCTTGGGGCTGGTTCCTGGTGTTATTATGCTCTTGGGGCTGGTTCCTGGTGTTATTATGCTCTTGGGGCTGGTTCCTGGTGTTATTATGCTCTTGGGGCTGGTTCCTGCTGTTATTATGCTCTTGGGGCTGGTTCCTGCTGTTATTATGCTCTTGGGGCTGGTTCCTGCTGTTATTATGCTCTTGGGGCTGGTTCCTGGTGTTATTATGCTCTTGGGGCTGGTTCCTGGTGTTATTATGCTCTTGGGGCTGGTTCCTGGTGTTATTATGCTCTTGGGGCTGGTTCCTGCTGTTATTATGCTCTTGGGAACATCTCTGTGTGGTGGTTTGATGGGAGCAGACGTGTCTGAGCATGCATGCTGAGCAGCAGCAGCAGCAGCAGCAGCTAGCTGTTAGCTGTTAGCTGTTAGCTGGTAAACTCCTCTCAGATGAGGATTAAGGAGCTGAACTCGGGATAGACTGACTCAAAGTCACAGTGATTTAGACCACATCAGGCTTCTGAGGCGGCCTTTTAAAAAAATGCAAATAAAAAGGTCGAAAGTCTAACAAAAATGTTGTTGAACCGGTAAATAAGGCTAACCCGCTAGCTTAATATATCCGCTGCTAGCTGCTTTAGTAGCGTTAGTCCGGTAGCTGCTGGAGCTGTGAAATCTGATAAACTCCTACATGGAGCTGGAGTAGATGTAGTAGTCCTCAGCCGATCAATAACCAATAACCAGTCTGTGGATCGATCCCTCTCCCAGTCTCCGGATCTCTCTCAGTCCGCTGGGACAGTAAATTAAATCCGGTCCACAGAGTCCGGTATCAGAGTCTAACTGCCTCAGGTCGGTGGAGGAGATCTTCTCTGGAGGGAGGGCTTCATCTTCCTGAAGAAAAGACAGAATAAACTGGTGTATTCTCCGGGTTTTATCACATTATCCTCCGGGTTTTATCACATTATCCTCCGGGTTTTATCACATTATCCTCCGGGTTTTATCACATTATCCTCCGGGTTTTATCACATTATCCTCCGGCAGAGATCAGCTCACCGACGGCTGCAGGAACCGAGTCCGTGTCGGGCTGATGTCACCAGAAACACGCTGATTTATCTGGTTCTGATTTATTCCACTAAGTGTTCCTGTGGTTTCTCCAGAGTTAACCCGGGTCAGACCGGATCAGACCGGGATCAGACCGGATCAGGCCGGTATCAGGCCGTGGTGGTGCTCCATGGGCCCGGCTGGTCCTCTCCTCTCCGCCTGTCTGCTCCGTCAGCCCGCTCCTCGTTCATCTCTCTCCGCTCCATCCTCCGCTGCGGAGCGTTAAACCCTCCACGTCATTACGTCATCACGTCACCTTTCAAATGTTTGACGTAATTGGCAATAAAGTGTTTCGTCACATCCGGCATGCCTATAAAACAGCTTTAGGCATAAGTGGGTAAATAAATACTAAAATAATATAACATAATAATAAAATATAATAATAATAATAATAATAATAATAATAATATAATAATAGTATAAGATAACTTTTGTTGTCAAAGTACAATGAGATGCTGTAGGAGCTTACTTATAGATCATCACCCTGTTAAAATAATCACTAACTCATTTTTTCAAGTTCAGCAGGAAACACAAAAAACTTCACCAAAAGTGTAACATATGACATTTATTGATCATTTCACTCAAAAAGGATGTAACAAAGGATGGTTATGGCATAGTAATAACACTGTGTGTAAATTATGTCACTTAAGAGAAATAAATGATTTAGGCTATTTTTTGAACATGCCTTTGTGACTTAAGCAAGATATGGTAACACTTTATTTTGAAGGAGTCTACATAAGAGTGACACAAGCCTGTCATAAACATGACATGACAAGTATCATGAGCATTAATGTTACTTCAAAGTGTCATTAATGTTCATGACACATCCCATGTCATGTTTATGACACGCTCATGTCACTCTTATGTAGACACCTTCAAAATAAAGTGTTACCAATATTAGTGTCAACAATAAAACACTGATAAACTAAACTGATAACTAAACAATCTCCCTCTAGCTCTTCTTTGCTGGGTTCTGATCTGATGACTATGAATGTGGAAAATTATCAAAGAAGTGATGATCTTAAAGAGGTAAAATCATGATCTGATCAACTGAGGATGGAGGAGATTTTACCATAGGTGGCTATGAGGAGATGATTTAGGCAAAATAAACAACAATTTTGACAAAAAATGACTTAGGCGATAATTTTACCAGGGTGACGAGATGCAATACAAATATTTACAATATATAAATTGTATGAAAAATATTTAGAAATACTATGTAAAAACACTATATAACAATACTTTAAAATACTAGTGAGAAAAATACAAAAATATAATATAAAAATGTTATTATTATTTAATAAAGATAATAATAGTAATAATCATAATTTTAAAAAGAGGGTAGTCTACATTTTGCAGTGGTGGAAGAATTGGTCAGTTTTTTATTATTATTTTTTCTTCGGTTAAAAAAGCAATAGCTTTATTACAACAGTGCAGACATATTCTGCCACAAGTAGAAGTCCTCATTCAAAAGTAGTATAAGTACAAGAGTATAGAAACAAAAAGTATTAAAAGTACCAAAAGTAAAACTACTCATGATGCATAATGGCCCATTTAAGAATAATGTATATTATATTAGTGGGTTCTAATTATTGGTGCATTAATGTGTGACACCCAGCCAGGGTGTCCTTGAATTATTCTCTGATTAAATATATGTAGAATGATGTGAATAATGTTATAGCTTGCGTTTATTTTTTGATCAGACTTGATGTTTATTGTAAAATGTTTGGAGATGAACCAAAAGATGAGAAAACTGTGAAAATTACTGTATCCACATATATTCTACAGACAAGGAGATGTCCTCAGTTTATTTGTTTTTGTCCAAACAACAATCCAAAAGCCAATAATATTAAATTAAAGATAATGTAAGATAGTTAGTTATATAGTGATAGTCGTCAGTGAACACACAGAAACCTTTTTATGTGACTGGTGATCGCCATCTTGTGGACAGTTATTGATATAGAGCAGTGCATTCTTTACTTTCATCACTTTGATACATAAATTAATAAATATACATATTATTTCTAATATTGGATGCATTACACAAAAATAAATAAATAAATAAATAAGTTTAATAAATTGTCCATTCTGCAACATGGGTACTTTTAATATAGGTACTTAAACTATATTTTGATTCTGATATTTTTGTACTTTTGTGGTTTGTAATAAATTAACTAAATATGCAAAACTATAGTGGTGTTTAATTCATAATTGCATTTTTAGCCTCCATGTGCCATGTCCACTGGTGTGTATGTGATTTACAGAAGGTAATATATGAACATGGCGGACTAGTTGACATGAGGAAACTTCTGCCCAGATACAACCTGTCGACTGATCCCTCCCTCATAGTATCTGTCACACTGAAAAACAGACACAAGCAGGTGTGAAGTTGACATTTTCATAGAAATGTTGATCAAAAGTGAAGAAAAGCAGGTTTTTAAACACAATATGCTTTATTATTTGACAATTTTAGCAGCACATTTGGCCATAAACATGTAATTATGGGTGTAAACATGCTGTTTATCCTTTATGATTCCTTCACCAGTTCAGTTTCAGCGGTTAAAGCCTGATATGAGATTTGTTTAATACTAATATCCAAACTTAATCCTTCTTTAACGTCTTGTCTGCCTGACAGACTTACAGACAGATTCCTGACATCGGATACAGCAAAACATTATATTTAGACCTGGCAGGAAAAATAAAGCCGAGGCATTCGCTTCATGCTGCTGCACTTTTTACACCTCAAATTCATCACAAGGCAACAACTTATGAACCCAGATTAACCTGTTTATTGTATCTGCCAAAGGCAAGGCTTCAGCCGTGTGAACACATGACAAATTAACCTCCTGCATGCTGCAAATGCTTCACATGAAACACTGGAAGACCAGTTTTCTATTTCAAGATTACGCTGAAGCATGAAGACTGGACTGGAGCCGGTCGGCTGAAGATGATCAACAGAGCAGCTGAGTCGTGTTAGAGGCTGAAGCAGATTCATCAAGGTGTTACAACTATAATAATAATAATGGATCCTCTGACGGAGAACGTGTCCCAGCAGGACGTGGACGCTGAGATGACGGCGCTGACACCTGATGACATCACTGGACAGAACCTGGAGGGAGGAGACGAGGTGGAGAACCTGAGGAACAGGTACGGATCAGTTCTGGTTCTGGTTCTGGGTGGAGAACTGCAGCTCAGAGCTAAAGTTTGCTGCGTAATGAGGTTTGTGTTATAGTTTCACTCAGAGGCAACAATTCAAATTTACAGAAATAAACTGAATCCAGTCCAGAATACACTCAGTTGCCAATTTATTAGGTACAACTAGCTAAAGTAAATACAGTCTAAGACAATAAATGCTCCTTTTATGAAGGTTATGAAGTTAAAACTGTTTCAGAGACAGATTGATTAAATCTTAGGATCATTTGGAGGATCATTAGTTTGTGTAATGTGTTATACAGAGAGGTCAGAGTTCACAGATTTTATACTTTAGGCTCCATTTTGGACTTTAACATTAATGACTTGTGATTTAATTTGGACTTGAGGTCTTTTAACTCAAAGACACTCAACACCTTCCCCCGAGCCCAAAGATTGGAAAGCATTTTATTCAAAAAGTCTGCCATGAATCAACAATTTCCCTTAATTTCCATAATCAATTATTAATTACCAGCAAGTCAAAGTCTAATTCTCATGATCCACAGGAGAGAACCATGCAAAACTTACATAAAAACAAGAAATATATAGCCCAACATCTTTAAACTGACAAAATGTACATTTTGTTTTCTTTTACTTCACTTTGTTTATTTGTATCTGTAGATTTTTCCAGAAGTTTGCATTAGTTAATGCCTCATTTGCATACTTAAAAACACAATTTCAGAAAACAATTGATACAAAAAATGATTGTTTTAATGTAAGTTATCAGCTGGGGAATCTATGAATTAAAAAATACGCTATTCCTCTGTTGTGTTTTGCAAAATTTAAGGAAATTTACAATATTTATCTTTAAAGACTTTTCTTTTCTTTACATACACCAAATTTTCCAGTTTTATTCCTATCAATGTTTTAAAAGGTTTTTCGAGGGTTGCTCTTAAATTATTCAAAGCCTGATTTATAGAACATTATATCCTAAAATAGACAAAAGTTGTTTTTATGACTGTTTTGATGTATAGAGTGATAAAAAAGAGATATAAAATACCCTCAGTAAAAATCTTTGTCTCTAATATTTCAACAAAATGAAAAGAGAATTTTAAACCTCGCTCAAGTCAATGTTCAGGTTTCTTTTCTGAAAGTTTATGCAAATGAATGCATATTTAATAAAATAATTTGCACATTTAAACAAAAAAAAAAATCAGAAAACTTGTAATAAAAAAAAGAACTTTTAATATAATTCATCATCTGCAGAAGTTTCCTGGTGATATCTATTAGTTTCTTTTGTTTTTTACCCTCATCACCTGTATCACCTCCAGTCTTTATATTATATTTATTATATATTATATTTATTATCTCAGCTCTACATTGTTTCTCTGCCTTCAGTCTACGCGAGGCCGTCCACGACGACAGCGTCCGTCCCAAGATGCAGTGTCTGATGATGGACTCGTCCTTCTCCATGGTGACGGTGCAGGGCGAGGACAGCGGCATCGCCTGGGAGACGAGCTCCAGCCGCTGCACCACGCCGTGGGCCTCCGAGGCTGGAAACACCACGGTGGAGCTCAGCTCTCCAGTCCAACCTGTAACCTCTGGGTCCGTTCCAGCCGGGAAGATCATCTTCGTCATGGACGAGGAGCTCATCTCCAGACGGAAGAAAACTAAAGAGAGGGCGAACCAGAAGAGCAGAGACAGACAGAGAGAAGTCCTGGTGGAGAGTTGGGAGAACGTCTCCGGGAGGCCGGAGCTGGTGGAAGTCTCACAGCCCAACGTGAAGAACGAGGAAGGAGAGGAAGAGGAGGCCAACGATCCTCTGGAAGATAAAGAACAACGGCTGTTCAGATTAGTCTCCGAGGGCTCGGAGATCCTCAACATTGTTGTCCCTCCAAAGCTGGTGACCGTGGATGAAGAGGAGAGCAGAGACATGGAGGACAACCTTTCTTATCTGGAGGAGAGCCTCGTTCCTAAAGTCAGCCAGGAGACTCAGGAGAACGAGATGTTAGGAGGATCAGACCAGGTCAACTCCTCATCCTCCACACCTGCTCGTGTGATGGATCCTCCCGGGGCCCCGGTCCCCAGACCTCCGGCCAGAGGACCAGCTGCTGGTCACGCAGACTACTTCGAGGCGTTCTCCTTGGTTGATGCTGAAGCTCCAGGAGGTCCTGCTGTGGTCTCACAGCAGCAGGAGGTGCAGGGAGCAACGGAGATGGAGGACAGAGAGAGCGCTGCGTCTACAGACAACACCACAACAACAACAACAACAACAACTGTGGATAAAGACACTTCAGATACCATCAGTCTGGAGGAGATCACCAACGAGCTTCTGGATGAAGTTTTCTACGGCGGTACAGAGAACTACCTCACCGATACTTCAGACAAAGAGGACAGACATGGTGCCTCCTCCAGGCTCCCGTCCAAACCCAGCGGCTCCACGTTGTTTGGGAGCCAGGAGGACATCCTGACTCCCATCTTTCTACCCGAAGGACCTCCCAAAATTATCGACCAAATCCTGCTGGAGGAGCCCAAAGCCATGGCGTTCCTTTACACTGACCTGTACGAGGAGGCGACTGGCTGCAGGATGAAAGAAGAGGATACAGAAAGTTTGACGTCTGAGAAATCTTTCCATAGCAGGCATTCAGACCGCGAGGCCAGAGGGTATCTGGAGAAGTTCGTCCTGATAGACGAGACTCCTGTGGTGGAAACAGAGTCCACTGATAAAGACAAGGACGATCCACAGGACGGGCCTCGGGTATTGACACAAGATTTGTATGATTTTGGCGATTTGCTGTCCAAACCTGAAAAAGACGAGATGCCTAATTCAGAGGAGGAAATCACAGACTTCTTCAGGGCCGGAGACAACGCTTCTCCCGTTGATATAGATCCTTTCCCTCGATCGCTGGAGGAGGAAGAAAGCCAAACAAGGACAAAGAGCAAAGAGAAGACCAACAAAACCGTCTCCATCCAGGTAGAATCTAGAATCCCAGCAGATCCTCTGAGTGTCTCAAGCTTTGAGTTTGTCTCGGAGGAACCCGACTGGACAGACGATCATCCTGCAGCTCTGGACGACAGAGATGTCGGCACAGAACAGGAATCGTGGAAACAAGATTCGGAAATGCAAAAACCAGTCGCACCTCCCAGGAGAAAGGCAACATCTTCTCCAAAGACGTGCCTGGACTTAACACCTCTGACTCCAGTCGATGTTATCATGCAGGAGAAAGAAGAGGCTGGTGGGAAGGAGCAGAGGGTGGAGGAGAAAGAGACAGCATCACCAGCAGAGACCGCCGATGAAGGAGATGGAGAGGAACCGGGCTCTAATGAGGCTCTTCTGGAAAATGCCTTGTTAGCAGTGGAAGCCCCACAAAGTGACTGTGTGGAAGAAAGCAGCGAAGCAGCTGCTGCTGAGGAGAAAAACACTAAAACAGAAGAAGAAGAAAAGGAAACAAGTGAGACTGAAGCAGCTGCAGAACAAACTGAAGCAGAAGAAGTAGATATGAAGTCAGAATCTGCTACAACGGAGATAAAAGCTGAAAGTTCAACTGAAGCAGCTAAAAACAAAGGACAGTGTGTCATTCTTTAACTGAGTTAGTGTTTTCAAGAAGATGTTTCTGATGTCTCAGTGTTTAAGATCTAAATCAGTAGGAAGAGCCAACTGATTCTTAAAACTTCACATTTCTTATTGTAAACGTGCAGAATAGTTTAGAGTTTGTATAATTTGTACTCGTACTGCATAAAGTCATCTATTCAAAAACTATCACACTGATCAAACATCCAGAGGAGGATATTTTCATGCAGGTAGTAGAGCATGAATCATTTGAAAGGAGAGGTTTGGGTCTCAGTGTGAATAAAAGGGTGAGAGTGCATGTGTTGGTGTCGGTGTGACGTTAGTGCCGATCTCCAGCTAAAAATAATCTCTGGCTGTTAACTGACACCTCGTCTCAGCTCAGGAGTCGGTGTCCCACTGGTAAACAGTCAAAAAAACATGTGCAAACGTGTGCATAGTCTCTGAAACTGAAATTAATGCTGAATTAAAACATTACAACTTTGTGCATCTGGGTTAATCAACACAAAATATCAGGCAAAACACTGATGTTCATGATTGTGTGTAGATGCTTTTAAGGAGCTTTTTAAAGACTGGACAGTTTTTAACTACTCATGTGGTCCTTATTAATTTCAGATTCTGTCCTGAATCCAATTAATCTGATATGCAGTTCAGCAGTGATCCCTGCTGACCTTTAACTTTAACTCACAGATATTCATACATACATGCAGAAACATGGAAACAGCTTACAAAGTGTAAAAGGGTGATATGTTTCCTGTTTGGTTGCCTTTGTTCTTTGCTTATTTCTGTCTGTATTTTGTCCGTACTATTTGGTAAAATACAATAGATTAGACAGTTGCTTCCTGAATTACATTTTATTTTGAAATTGTTGATTTAGCCTTCATTAAGTGTGTCTAGATACGATAGAATCTGCAGAGCTAATCACTGGCAGAACACATGTTATGAACTTTGAAAACTTGAATTCAGCCTGTTGGAGATGTTGCAGAAACACTGTGCGTCCATTAAAAGGCTAGATAAAAGAAGAAACAAACAAATAAACCAATCTAACCTATTGATCATTGATGCATTGCCATGAAAACATATTTTAAAAAGTGACATTAAATTCAAACACAGAGCCACAAAATCCCCAAACGTACATCCTACAAGATTAATGTGATTAATGTGATTAATTTAATGTTAGTTTAAGGTACTGCAGGGCCACATACCAGTGATTACTCTGTTTCCGGCAGGCTTCCACATTAAACGGCTCATTAGTTTCATATGGATGAGATTAAATCATTCTACACCTTTTTACACAACAAACAATGCATTGCTTGGACAAAAAGTAGACCTGGTGTGAGCTGTTAGGGATTAATTAAACCCTAAACATACTGGAGATATGGTGCAAGATAAAAAGAGAAGGAAAGGCTGTTTTAATGCTTTTTTTCCCTCCAGCTCTTATCGTCATTTTTTATAAGCTTTGGCGACATCCAGTGTTACAAATTAGCATTTTCCCATTTTTTGTTTTATTTTTTAAAATCACCTTTTCCTCCACACCAACAGGGGGCAGCGGTGAGTTCATGGGTCACCATGGAGATCATAGAGTTAGAGCAGCTAGAATGGAAAAGCGATTCACACAGCTAATACTATACTTTTATAATTTCACCCAACTAAATTAAGCAAACATTTATCACATTAAAAAGTTAACCAAGGATGTTGAATTTAGGAAAAATTGGTCCAAGTTTTTGTTTCCCTAATATTTGTGCCTGATTTGTGGCAAAAGCTAACAAGAATGTGTCCAAATTCGGAGGCTTGAAATTCCACTTTACCTTTTTATATAACTTATCTTGTAATATATTGAGTTAGTTAAAAGTTTAGGTTCTTACCGTTCTAACTGAACATCGTTTAGACCAGTTACTTTAGCTTTGTCTTTTAAAAAAGACAAGATAAAAAGTTAGATGCTAACAGTCGTAAATCAACGTAACGGCTGACCAACTGACAACGTTGCTAACAACAACTTGGCTGTGAATGCAGCATTAGCTGCTACTTTAGCTTAGCTCAAAATAATATGATGGGAATGCTAACAGCGGTACCGTAGATTTTACGGTGAGAAACAGCTAAACCACGACCATATATATATATATATTTATTTATTTTTACAGCATACATTACTCCACTGTAAAATAAACTGTAAAATACACTGGCAATATACTGTAATATATACAAGTCATCACTGTAATTTTTGCATTTATTATTTGTAAAAAATACTTTTTCTCACTGTTAAGTGTACTAAACACCATATCTCTAAAAAATATATACTGTAATATTAAATGGTAAAAGCTTTAATTTATGCGGCATTCATAAAGTATTTTCTTGTAAATTATATGGCAGAACAGCGTTTCTTTTGATGGATTTTTTTTATCTATACGGTAAAACATGGAATAAAATAGCAATCTTAACATTCTGGCAACCACAGCTGCCGTTTTTTTTTTTTACCATACCAAAGTAAACCAGAGTCAGTGAGGAAGCTCAGATATTAAAATAGCTCGTTAGCTTGTTAGAACCATAGACATATATACATGTATATATGACATGTATATATGTATATATGTCTATGGTTAGAACCGGTTCGCCACCTCTCTACTCGGTGTATTTCTATGCTAGGATCGTTCCTCTCTACTCGGTGTGTTTCTATGCTAGGATCGTTCCTCTCTACTAGGTGTATTTCTATGCTAGGATCGGTCCTCTCTACTCGGTGTGTTTCTATGCTAGGATCGGTCCTCTCTACTCGGTGTATTTCTATGCTAGGATCGTTCCTCTCTACTCGGTGTATTTCTATGCTAGGATCGTTCCTCTCTACTCTGTGTATTTCTATGCTAGGATCGTTCCTCTCTACTCGGTGTATTTCTATGCTAGGATCGTTCCTCTCTACTCTGTGTATTTCTATGCTCGGATCGGTCCTCTCTACTCGGTGTATTTCTATGCTCGGATCGGTCCTTTCTACTCGGTGTATTTCTATGCTAGGATCGTTCCTCTCTACTCGGTGTATTTCTATGCTCGGATCGTTCCTCTCTACTCGGTGTATTTCTATGCTAGGATCGGTCCTCTCTACTCGGTGTGTTTCTATGCTAGGATCGGTCCTCTCTACTCGGTGTGTTTCTATGCTAGCATCGGTCCTCTCTACTCGGTGTGTTTCTATGCTAGGATCGGTCCTCTCTACTCGGTGTGTTTCTATGCTAGGATCGGTCCTCTCTACTCGGTGTGTTTCTATGCTAGGATCGGTCCTCTCTACTCGGTGTGTTTCTATGCTCGGATCGGTCCTCTCTACTCGGTGTGTTTCTATGCTCGGATCGGTCCTCTCTACTCGGTGTGTTTCTATGCTAGGATCGGTCCTCTCTACTCGGTGTGTTTCTATGCTAGGATCGGTCCTCTCTACTCGGTGTGTTTCTATGCTAGGATCGTTCCTCTCTACTCGGTGTATTTCTATGCTAAGTCGGTCCTCTCTACTCGGTGTATTTCTATGCTGGGATCGGTCCTCTCTACTCGGTGTGTTTCTATGCTAGGATCGGTCCTCTCTACTCGGTGTGTTTCTATGCTAGGATCGGTCCTCTCTACTCGGTGTGTTTCTATGCTAGGATCGTTCCTCTCTACTCGGTGTGTTTCTATGCTAGGATCGTTCCTCTCTACTCGGTGTATTTCTATGCTAAGTCGGTCCTCTCTACTCGGTGTATTTCTATGCTAAGTCGGTCCTCTCTACTCGGTGTATTTCTATGCTAGGATCGGTCCTCTCTACTCGGTGTGTTTCTATGCTAGGGTCGGTCCTCTCTACTCGGTGTATTTCTATGCTAGGATCGGTCCTCTCTACTCGGTGTGTTTCTATGCTAGGATCGGTCCTCTCTACTCGGTGTATTTCTATGCTCGGATCGGTCCTCTCTACTCGGTGTGTTTCTATGCTAGGATCGGTCCTCTCTACTCGGTGTATTTCTATGCTAGGATCGGTCCTCTCTACTCGGTGTATTTCTATGCTAGGATCGGTCCTCTCTACTCGGTGTATTTCTATGCTCGGATCGGTCCTCTCTACTCGGTGTATTTCTATGCTGGGATCGTTCCTCTCTACTCGGTGTATTTCTATGCTAGGATCGGTCCTCTCTACTCGGTGTATTTCTATGCTAGGATCGGTCCTCTCTACTCGGTGTATTTCTATGCTAGGATCGGTCCTCTCTACTCGGTGTATTTCTATGCTAGGGTCGGTCCTCTCTACTCGGTGTATTTCTATGCTGGGATCGTTCCTCTCTACTCGGTGTATTTCTATGCTAGGATCGGTCCTCTCTACTCGGTGTGTTTCTATGCTCGGATCGGTCCTCTCTACTCGGTGTGTTTCTATGCTAGGATCGGTCCTCTCTACTCGGTGTATTTCTATGCTAGGATCGGTCCTCTCTACTCGGTGTGTTTCTATGCTAGGATCGGTCCTCTCTACTCGGTGTGTTTCTATGCTCGGATCGGTCCTCTCTACTCGGTGTGTTTCTATGCTAGGATCGGTCCTCTCTACTCGGTGTATTTCTATGCTAGGATCGGTCCTCTCTACTCGGTGTGTTTCTATGCTAGGATCGGTCCTCTCTACTCGGTGTGTTTCTATGCTAGGATCGGTCCTCTCTACTCGGTGTATTTCTATGCTAGGATCGGTCCTCTCTACTCGGTGTGTTTCTATGCTAGGATCGGTCCTCTCTACTCGGTGTATTTCTATGCTAGGATCGGTCCTCTCTACTCGGTGTATTTCTATGCTAGGGTCGGTCCTCTCTACTCGGTGTATTTCTATGCTAGGATCGGTCCTCTCTACTCGGTGTATTTCTATGCTAGGATCGGTCCTCTCTACTCGGTGTGTTTCTATGCTAGGATCGGTCCTCTCTACTCGGTGTATTTCTATGCTCGGCGCTGTGTTTGAGTCCTCGGGGGTCAGTTAGCTTCCTGCTAGCAGTTAGCTTCCTGCTAGCAGTTAGCTTGCTGCTAGCAGTTAGCTTGCTGCTAGCTCCGCGATGGAAGATGTTCCCGGTTCTTGCTCGTCCGTGTCTTCGGAGGAAACCGGGCCAGAAACCGGCGACAGCTCCCCGGCGGAGGACGGGCTAGTGGACGGGCTAGTGGACGCGTTCGGCGGCCTGGCGGCGCTCCCGGTGGAGGTTGTTGAGAGAAGACCCACGTGTTTACGGTGCCGGTGAGCTGAATTAAAGTGAAGCTAATGCTAGCTAGCTAGCTAACACGTTTTTATAGAGTGGTTGGACCCCTCTCTTCCTCCCCTTCTTCTCCTCCTCATCCTCAAGTATCTGGCATGTTTTAATGAGGGAACAGATTAATGTCGTTTCAGAAAAACAGCTCAAGACCAGCAGAAACAGAGAGATGGGGCTTTATACTGGGAATAACTGGAATAACTGGGCTCAGCTTCACGTGTGAACTTTCCTCCCTGTAGTCGCCCTCAGAAGGTGTGTCTCTGTCCCTTTCTCCCGCCGCGACCCCTGGAGGTGTCCACCTGTCTGTACGTGGTGCAGCACCCCGCAGAGGTGAGTCACTACCTGTCCACACTGGGACAATAATAGTTTATTATTCCTAAATCATCTCCTCATGATGATAAATCTCCTCCATCAGTGATCAGATCATGATTTTACCCTTTAACATCATCAGATCAGAACCCAGCAGAGAAAGAAGAGCTAGAGGGAGATTGTTTAGTTATCAGTTTAGTTTATCAGTGTTTTATTGTTGACACTAATATTGGTAACACTTCATTTTGAAGGTGTCTACATAAGAGTGACATGAGCGTGTCATAAACATGACATGGGATGTGTCATGAACATTAATGACACTTTGCAGTAACATTAATGCTCATGATACTTGTCATGTCATGTTTATGACAGGCTTGTGTCACTCTTATGTAGACCCCTTCAAAATAAAGTGTTACCATATCTTGCTTAAGTCACAAAGGCATGTTCAAAACATTGCCTAAGTCATTTATTTCTCTTAAGTTACATAATTTACACAGTGTTATTACTATGCCAACAGCCATCCTTTGTTACATCCTTTTTGAGTGAAATGATCAATTAATGTCATATGTTACACTTTTGGTGAAGTTTTTTGTGTTTGCTGCAAAACTTGAAATAATGAGTTAGTTGATTATTTTAACAGGGTGATGATATTTAGTATCACATGTTCAACATCAGACTGTAGCTTTCAAGTGATTGGTTTATAATTCTTTAAATCTAGTTTCTCTAATGTAGTCAGGTGCACATCAGCCAAATAAAACTGGATATTAAAATGTCCCTTACCTGTTCCTGAGATATGATATTGTGCAAACGGAGCTATGTCACCTCTTATACGTAGCTATGATCCTTACAGTGAACCTGCTTATAGTTTTAGCAGTTGTTGATCAATCAATAAGGATCTTTAGTCTCATTTTAGTCTGAACATAAAATGGTGCAAATTAAAATAAGGAATAAAATATGAAATGACGGATAAATTAGACCTTGGTGTTGTAAATGTATGAACCATGAGAAGTAAAACAGTTTGTATATTGTTGCATTACATTGTGTATAATTTGGGATTTGCACCTTATTGATATTTGATATGTAAGATTTTATATTTGCAGTCTTTCCTATATTACAAACAATTCCCCTCAGGATAAACACAGATCTGTCATATATTATCTTTTATCTCCTCTTTCCTTTTCAAAGGGGACAAAACACGCATTCCTTGATGCATTCAGAAATATATCGACATGTTTACATTTATCAAATGTTTATCTATGATTTGTGAGCTGAAGTTCTGTAAATCATTTCAATTGTTTGTTTTTTTCACCTTTATTTTGTCTGGTAAAACAATGACGAGTCTTCTTATTTAACTAAATGTAAATTCTCCTCGTCAGTGAGATATTCTGCACTGTGTGCTCCTTTTTAATATTAATCAGACAATCATGAGCCTGATGATCTATTATTATTATTATTTACCTTATTATACCTGGACTTGCCTCCAGGAGAGCAGAGTTCTCCGGACGGTTCCTCTCCTCGCTGCCTGTCTGCCTCCGGGGAAATGCACCGTGATCGTGGGACGCAGATTCAGCGAGGAGAAGTGAGACGGTTTCCTGTTTCTGCATCATTCATTGATTTATTGAATCATTATCTTTATATATTTAGTTCTTGTTCTTCACCAGGTACCCGGAGCTGGCGGCGGTCTGTCGGGACAGCAGGACGCTGATTCTGTATCCGGGTCCTAAGTCCCAGAACCTGGAGGAGCTGGTTCAGAACCAGAACCTGGAGGAGCGGGTTCAGCAGCAGGACCTGGAGGAGCTGGTTCAGCACCAGAACCAGGACCTGGAGGAGCTGGTTCAGCACCAGAACCAGAACCTGGAGGAGCGGGTTCAGCACCAGGACCTGGAGGAGCTGGTTCAGCACCAGAACCAGAACCTGGAGGAGCGGGTTCAGCACCAGGACCTGGAGGAGCTGGTTCAGCACCAGAACCTGGAGGAGCGGGTTCAGCACCAGGACCTGGAGGAGCGGGTTCAGCACCAGAACCTGGAGGAGCTGGTTCAGCACCAGGACCTGGAGGAGCTGGTTCAGCACCAGGACCTGGAGGAGCGGGTTCAGCACCAGAACCAGAACCTGGAGGAGCTGGTTCAGCAGCAGGACCTGGAGGAGCTGGTTCAGCACCAGAACCAGGACGTCAGACCAGCCAAACATAACGTGATCATCATAGACGGCACGTGGAGCCAGGCCAAGAACATGTTCCTCAAAAACAGCCTGTTCCACCTGCCCAAACAGGTACGTATGCATGATGTCACACTGAGACAGGAAGTAAAATAAAACAGAAAATAAACATTTCTTTAAGGCCAATTACATCCTTTTAGGTAAAGATTTATATGTTGAAATGATCTTTGTTTATCAGTTTAAATCTCTAAATCTTATAATAGATTATAATATCTTATAAATCTTATAATAGATGATAATAATATAATAATAATAATAGAATAGGAAGGAGTGCCCTCTCCACCCACTGCTGCAGAAGCTGCTCCACCCACATTAAATGACTCATTTGAACTCAAAGCAAGAAATAAAAGTTTCTTAAATGTGGACAACTGAACTCTGTGGACTTTATCAACATTTCTTCTGTTCCCTCTTGTTTTTGAAGTAACATTTTGTCTTTTAGCCAAATTAAATCCTAGACCAGCTGGTTTTAATGGACTGAGCTGTGTGCAGTTTGTCTTCAGTGGATTTATTGTTGCTTCTTCATCTGTTTCAGTTATAGAACATCTTGTAATCCTTCAGATTTCAGTCCTGGTTGAAGCACAGACATCTGATTACTGGTGTTCAGGAAAAAGGATGTTTGGGTTAACAAACCCTCATTAAACAGCTTTTTGTCTGAAATGCAGCAGAAGATCAGCTGATGTTTGTGTTGTACAGCACTGTGAAACATGTTTTAATAAAGGAATCAGCAGATACTATCAGATAGTTTAACACTCAGCCTCAGGAACAGTCAGAGCTGTTTACAGACTGTAACTGTAACTGTCAGTCCTGCTGCTCAGTTACTGCATGCTGGATTTACTATTTCACAATAAATGCGAGTTCATTGAACTTTCCCCAAAACTAATGATTGTTTTTATTATTATCACAACAAAGACTTAATCCCTGACACCTCCAAAATACATTTGAGTTAAATAAATAAATAAATAAAAAGACCAAGCAATACGGCACTTCTGAGACTGATACTGATAAACACTTTTAGAGTGGAGAAATGTAATGATATGGCAGCCAATGCAGGAAGTTTGGAGCAGCATTGAGACCTTTTATATGACTCATATCCATATATAATATAATATATAATATGTGATATAACTGTGTGTGTATGTTGTTTGAAACACTGCTGCTGTCTTTCCCAGGCCTCCCTTGGAAAATACTGACCTGGTTAAATAAAGGTTTAATATTAATTTTATTTAAAACGCCACCTCATGTTTGGTGAAATGCTTTTAATGTGAAGCAGCAGCAGCTGTTGGAAATGTTTGGTTTGTTTTAACAGAAACTGAATACAGAGCCAATTATTTAATTTAAAACAGTAAAGCTGTAACAATGAATCCATCACTTTTATAACTAAACTTCTATATCGGTAGGTCATAACTGAACCTAAATACATTCACGTCCAGATATCAAACTAGTAATAGTGTATTTGAGATATTATTGATTATTGATCCTGTGTGTGTGTGTCCAGGTGCAGCTGAACAGAAGTCTCTCCAGTCAGTACGTGATCAGGACTCAACCCTCCAACATCTGCCTCTCCACGCTGGAGTGTGCTGCTGTCGCCCTCTCCATCCTGGAGCGCAACGACCACATCCAGGAGGTCATTACATACACATATACACACATATATATATACATACATACTACATATATATAGATAATACTTCATACAGCTGGAATAAAGATTCATACAGCTGGAATAAAGATAATACTTCATACAGCTGGAATAAAGATAATACTTCATACAGCTGGTGATTCCACATGCAGCAGCAGAAGAAGAACAACATTAGAATGAATCTGGGATCATGTTTGTGACCCACTTGGTTCAGCTGCTAATCAATAACTGTGTCTGTTTGGAGGTAGACTGCTAGTGATCAATGGGGTGATCAGCTTCTTTAGCTGCCTGTGTTTCTGATCGGGGAGATTAAAGCTGTAAACAGTAAATTAAATTAATAAAAGGCTATTAAAAACAACAATCTGCTGGAAGAGCTTTAGATGTTCCTGGAGCTGAGAGGACCAGCGCTGGTTTCTTGTTAATAATAATAATAATAATAATAATAATAATAGCATCTTCAAAATTACAAATAGATTAGTATAATTTGAAGTTAGCCAAACTATACTGGATTCACAACATTATGGCTGCTGGATTATGCAACATAACATAAATAAAACCAGCTGTTTCAACATTAGTGTATAAAGTTACAACCTACTGAAAACTACTAAATATAAATATTAAAAATAAATAAAGATAAATTAGACCAAAATAAATCAAATCAAATAAGTCCTAGTGCACTACCACAAGCTGCTGAAAACTACTAAATGTAAATAAAAAATATATTAAAATTAAAAAATGCATTAGAATAAAATAAATGTTATAAATATGTTGTAGAGTTCTGGCGAGCCCTCTGAAACTCCTAAACATTTTCAACAATATATAATAATAATAATAATAATAATAATAATAATAATAATATTAATCTGTATGTAACTCCTCTGTTAATGAAGCAGGTTCGCTGGATTCTGACAACACAAAATATCTTTTATTCAACATCTTAGCAAACAATTTAATAGAATACAACTGAGTCCACGGGACCAATCAGAGGCTGAGATGTAAAATAAACCCCTTTCTTCTTTTGTTCATCATCTTTTCTCTCTTATATTTCCTCTGTAATGTGTGTCCAGGTCCTGCTGTTCATCATCTCTTCTCTAATAATAATCTTTAAATAAATAATCCTTGTGCAGGTCCTGCTGCGGCCCCTGAAGGCGCTCTTTCTTCGATTGTTCACCATCTTTTCTCTCTTATATTTCCTCATTAATGTGTGCGTCCAGGTCCTGCTGAGGCCCCTGAAGGCGCTCTGCTCCTTCCAGCTGCAGCACGGCGCTCAGATCCACCACAGTAAGGAACATCTGCTGAAGAACGGCATGTACGACAAACCCATGCCCAAAAACAAACGCAAGATCAAGAGGATGGAGAAGCTGGTGACGGACCACAGCGTCTGCCCCAGATGAGCCTCGTCTTATTATTATTATTATTATTATTATTATTTATACGCTGCTCAGGACTGGTTCTCCTCCAGAAACCACTGGACTCCTTTACTTTGTTTCTTAGGTTTGTTTCTGGTTCATATAATTTATGTATTTGTCATTAATTTAAAAAGAAAATACGACAAATTAAATTTGTAGTTTAAATGTCATGATGTGACAATAAATCAGGTTTTGTTGTTTTAAAAACTGTTTATTTGTTCCTCGGTGCATTTTATAAACAAACTGTGGTTCTGTTGTGATTCTATTGACACATCTGTAAGGGCTGATGTTTTTTAATTTTATTTTAAGCAATATGTTCATTCAGATATATTAAAAAATGAAAAATACCTCTAAAACGTGTTTTGGTTAATCTACCAGACACAAAGCAAGAAACAAGTGAAGATTGTATTTCTCTGTGTGTGAATTCAGCAGTTACAATGTAGCTGAAATGTTTTAAAATGCTTTAAATGTTTGTAGTTGAAGGCCGACATGCATTTTTATGACATATGACAAAGAAGTTCCCATTCAGAAGGAAATCTCCACTATTTATTTTCTTCCAGAGGGCGTAGCGGGCTCAGTTTTAGGACTATACTGAATAAACTGATATCATATTAAACTAGTAGAGCAAATCTATATCTATAGAGCTGCAAAATTAGGCTATTTTGGCAATTTTCAAGTGATGGTGTGACCTCTGAGATGTGTCTGTCTGAATGAAAAAAGGCTCTCTGTGTTTCCACGAGTCTCTTTACATACAGATCTGTCTCATGCTGTGTGAGGGCATTCCTTGAGTCTTGACCTCAGTGTATAAAATGAGCTGCTGTGGCCTCTAGAATAATCACAGCGTCATGAAACTGAACGGCTATAAACTAGAGACCTGGAGCATTCAGAGGGTTGCAGCTACCCTTGGTATATTGACAATAAGACGGTTTCTCAACAGTTTGAAGAACAGAAACTTGTGAATGTCATCCAATTGCAGAAAATACAGAAATCTCCAAAATGACCACAGTTCATATATATATATATATATATATATATATATATATATATATATATATATATATATATATATATATATACACACATTACATAACACAGTAAATAAAACAGAGCAAGAACAAATGGAAAGAATGCTGTAATAAAGTAGATGAATAAGAAAATAGCAGGGATAATTAAATATTAACATTAAAAGTAGCTCATTCAGCTCTTTACAGCTTGTTATTAGGTTATTAGTGTGAAAGTTAGTAACAGTGCTCATATTCAGACACAGAAACAAGGTTTTCTCTGGTGAAAACACATTTATATATATGAAACGTGTGTTTTATAATGTTTTTTTGTTTTTTTTGTATTTTCTAACATGCCTTGCTGTTGCTTGGCCGGACCGCTGCGCATGCGCGTTGAGCGTCGGCCCCGGTCCTCCGCCATCTTTGTCGGCAGCCCATTGTTCAGTCTGGAGCTAGCAGCAGCTTTAACCAGTTCTTACTGCGCGTTATAACCTCTGGACGGTTCACAGGCAGCTCCCGCCACAGCCGTGGATTTGCTCTCAGGGTTGCGACTTGTTCTCGGCCAGCAGGTGAACCAGGATGGACGATGACCAGCCCAAAACCCTGTAAGTGCTGCTGCGCTCCGCTAGCATCCAGAGCTGGTCTCCGTCACGGAGCTAAGCTAGCATCAGAGCTAGCACCAGAGCTAGCATCAGAGCTAGCATCCACAGCTAGCATCAGAGCTAGCATCCAGAGCTAGCACCCAGAGCTAGCATCAGAGCTAGCATCCACAGCTAGCATCAGAGCTAGCATCCAGAGCTAGCATCCACAGCTAGCATCCACAGCTAGCATCCACAGCTAGCATCCACAGCTAGCATCCAGAGACATTATGCTAGCATCCACAGCTAGCATCCAGAGCTAGCATCCACAGCTAGCATCCAGAGCTAGCATCCAGAGACATTATGCTAGCATCCAGAGCTAGCAGCAGCACATTAGCGCTCTCCGGCCACAACATGCACACATTTAGACCTCAAACTCAACTTAAAATCCTAAAAGTAAATGTGGGTTTATGCTTATAAGAGTAAATATTAACCAAACACTCCGTAATGACCTAAAATCTGCTGAATTGGGCTCCGCCGCTAGCTAGCTAGCTAGCTAACGAATTCTGGAAACATCTGAAATGAACGCGTCGGTTTAAAGAAGGAAAAATCACATTTCTGTTACCATAAAAACTGATTGGTGTGTTCTGTGACTGCCGAATTAAATGACGGCCTACAGAGAATATCTATATATATTATTACTGCTCTGTACTGCTAGTTAGGCTGACTATAAGCAGCAGAACACTGAACTGCCTGTTTTATCTATTTGGTTTGGTTTCTCCTCCATAATGTTTCTGTGTAGTTTGGTTTCTCCTCCATAATGTTTCTGTGTAGTTTGGTTTCTCCTCCATAATGTTTCTGTGTAGTTTGGTTTCTCCTCCATAATGTTTCTGTGTAGTTTGGTTTCTCCTCCATAATGTTTCTGTGTATTTTGGTTTCTCCTCCATAATGTTTCTGTGTAGTTTGGTTTCTCCTCCATAATGTTTCTGTGTAGTTTGGTTTCTCCTCCATAATGTTTCTGTGTAGTCTGGTTTCTCCTCCATAATGTTTCTGTGTAGTTTGGTTTCTCCTCCATAATGTTTCTGTGTAGTTTGGTTTCTCCTCCATAATGTTTCTGTGTAGTTTGGTTTCTCCTCCATAATGTTTCTGTGTAGTTTGGTTTCTCCTCCATAATGTTTCTGTGTAGTCTGGTTTCTCCTCCATAATGTTTCTGTGTAGTTTGGTTTCTCCTCCATAATGTTTCTGTGTAGTTTGGTTTCTCCTCCATAATGTTTCTGTGTAGTTTGGTTTCTCCTCCATAATGTTTCTGTGTAGTTTGGTTTCTCCTCCATAATGTTTCTGTGTAGTTTGGTTTCTCCTCCATAATGTTTCTGTGTAGTTTGGTTTCTCCTCCATAATGTTTCTGTGTAGTTTGGTTTCTCCTCCATAATGTTTCTGTGTAGTTTGGTTTCTCCTCCATAATGTTTCTGTGTAGTTTGGTTTCTCCTCCATAATGTTTCTGTGTAGTTTGGTTTCTCCTCCATAATGTTTCTGTGTAGTTTGGTTTCTCCTCCATAATGTTTCTGTGTAGTTTGGTTTCTCCTCCATAATGTTTCTGTGTAGTTTGGTTTCTCCTCCATCATGTTTCTGTGTAGTTTGGTTTCTCCTCCATCATGTTTCTGTGTAGTTTGGTTTCTCCTCCATCATGTTTCTGTGTAGTTTGGTTTCTCCTCCATCATGTTTCTGTGTAGTTTGGTTTCTCCTCCATAATGTTTCTGTGTAGTTTGGTTTCTCCTCCATAATGTTTCTGTGTAGTTTGGTTTCTCCTCCATAATGTTTCTGTAGCAGTAACCTGCTCAGTGTTAACATGCGGGGGAGTTCATCTGGTTTTAAAAACAGAGTAGTTTTAATTGCTTCGGGTGAGATTAAGTTAAATCTATTTAAAGCCAGCAGTGTTGTAGACAAGGTCAGCAGCATACGTCTCCATAATGTTAGCTGTCCCTGGTTGCTCTGAGTGGATTATTAAAAGGAAATACAGATTAATTTGTCATAGACAGCCTTGAGACATTTGCATTTACTTGAATCCTGAAGGTGGATTGGAAAGCTGATTATTGCAGAACAATAAAAATGTTTTTTGTGTGAAGATCAGTCTATTATTTTAATATTCAATGGGAATATGGATTTTAGAAATGCTTTTGTAGTTGTATGTTAACATCCCCCAAACACCACAGTAAACAAAAGAAAATCAATCCCATTGTAAAGGGGCAGGTCAAGATATTTAGATATTTAATGTTTAGATGCTAGACGAGGTAAATAGATACTAAGACAACAATATTTCATATAAATGAGGTGAGCTCCTCTACTTGAACCTTTCCAAACAGATCAGAGAAGGAAACCACCTATTTACCTCGTCATCTACACTAGTAAACAAAAGGTCCCAGACAAGGGCCAGGATGCCGATCAGTGGCTCGGATGAAGTTTGTGTTTTCATTCTGCAATAAGAGGAAAACCTGCTCCAGCACCACAACATGTCATTAACTGTTGAATCCGTCTGTTCCTCTGTCCGTGGCAGGTATGTGGGGAATCTGTCCCGAGATGTGACAGAAGCTCTGATCCTGGAGCTGTTTGGCCAGATTGGACCCTGCAAGAGCTGTAAAATGATAGTAGATGTAAGTTCATGGGTCAAATGTTCAGTATGTGTTGTTTTTTTCCTTTCTTGTCTGAGACTTTTACTGTCCTTAGATAGATATAGATATATTAGATATAGATAGATATAGATTAGATATAATGTTTGGTTATTCATCCATCCATCTCTTTACTTCCCTCCTTGTGATTAGATTGTGTTGCTTCTGATTATTCATCCTGTTGATCCACAGCTATGTTTCCAGTGCTCAGGATTATTGTGGCGTCCCATTTTAATACTAATGTTGATGTCATTATATGGAGTAAGACCTGGTTAATGACTTAACAGTGACTTAAAATCCAACTGAAATACCTTTTTACCCCATCTGCTCAATCTTTCTTCTTTTAAAGAAAATCAAGAAACCAAGTGGGGGATATTAATATTTAATAATTACTAATATTATTCTGATAAGTATAGTGGAGCTGCAGACAGTCCTATTCCACACATCGAATACAAAATATTTTTTTGGTTGATATCCTCACAAAAATCTCACTGTGATCATTTTTTTCTGTTTTTCAATGAAAATGGGAATAATTACCAATATTGTGAATCATATCGCAATTGTGATTTCTGTTCAAATGATCACAATTATTTTTTTCCCCTAATTGATCGAAAACGGTTCTAAGTGCTGAGGGAAGGATCGAACTATCGTCTCATTAAAGATGATGTCATGACAGTTTTACCGGCCACAATAGAGATCAGCTGAGAAACCGTCTGCCGTAGATATTAAATCTATAAATGTTCTTGTTGGCAGCGTTTTATCTCTCATTCTCTACAACATAACAGACATTCTGCTGTCAATCAAGCAGACATTTCTCACCAGTCGAATGAGACTAGAATCACTCCTGATATTTCCCCAAACACCTTTATTCTCTCATCCTTTGTATTAATAAACACCTTTATTCTCTCATCCTTTGTATTAATAAACACCTTTATTCTCTCATCCTTTGTGTTAATAAACACCTTTATTCTCTCATCCTGTGTGTTAATAAAACACCAACAGTACATGTGATGAATGTTTCTGTCTCTGTCCCTCCAGACAGCAGGTCATGACCCGTACTGCTTTGTGGAGTTCTATGAACATAGACATGCCACGGCCACAATCGCAGCCATGAACGGGCGGAAAATACTGGGTAAGGTAAGCTATCCTGTCTGGGTGAGTCAGCTATCAGCTGGGTGGGAGGGTTCAGACCAACCGCTGGAAAAACTGTATCTTTTTTAGCTCTTATCTTACTTCCTCTTCCTGCTCCTCTTACTCTGTTTTACTCCCTGGAACATTATTATTCTGACCAAATGACCTCACGTTGAACTCTCGTTCAGGATCAGAATCCTAAAAACATAATGACGTAATATTTCATGGTGTGAGCTCTCGGTTGTCTGTTTCTTGCTTTCTCTTGTTTTAGCACAAACCAGCAGCTCCTCCATCAACTGACTAACACTTTATTATGTCATGTATTGAATCCAGGGCAGATTGTTATAGTAACATGAAATAATAAAGTACTCATAGTACTTATAGTATATATAAAGTGTTAGATTGTTATAGTATATATATTTATAGTATATCCTGCTTCTTTTAGTGTATTCAAGCTTTAGTAGGCTTAGAGATTGTGATTTTGCCATTTTAATTCCTCTAAAAGTGCAGAAGAAAATTATAAGTATTGCAGAAATCGAGACTATTTACAACCACGGTTACAAAAATGTACATTGTCTAAAAACTAAAACACAATGCAATATATATTATATTTTCAATTTTAGAACTTCCACAGACAATTCATTTTACGTTCAAACTGCTAAACTTTTCTTTTTTTATCCAAGTGATACACAGTGTCCCATTTCTTTGGAATTTAATTTAGATTCCTGCTTATGTTTTTCACTTAAGCTATGAAAGTTTTAATAATTATTTTAGCAACAATGTCATTGTACAATATTTTATGTGCGACTATATAATTGAAGTTTGTTCACACAGAAAAAAGAAAAAAGTTTTCTGTTTTTGCAGTCGGATATGGCCTTTTTTCAAATTTAGGAAATGAGATTTATTAAACTAGAAAATAATAAATTATAGACTATTTTCACAATGTAACACAATGTTAAAGACTATTTTCTCTCTATAGTCCGATAGTAACACAGTGTCTATCAAGTTTTCAGCATTTTACAAAAACATTTTTTGTATAATAACAAATATCCAGTATTATATTGATATAAATACCTACGTGATATGTAGATAGTTAATGATATTAATGAGCAAACAATATATAATGTTTAAAATGAAATAAATAAACTCCCATTACATACATTTTAAATAATATAATATTATAATATGTAATAATTTATTTATTTATTTTTACTTAGAAAAAATGTCCTGAAATAGTCGATTGTCAGAATGGTTTCTTATTAGTTTAGGGTTTTTTTTAAAGACTTTAGGCATTTGGCCAGTTAGGTTACCGGTTTATATATTTTAAAAGGAGTAAAGTAAAAATGATAAAGTATTCTCTATTATTTGTCTTTCCATGTTTGTTGTGAGGCTGATGGTCTCAACAGTTATTATTATCTTTTTATTATCTTATTTATTATCTTTAAATGAAGACTTTCAGTAGATCTCACCACATAATAAACTGTTTAAATACATTAACTGTATCTGTATTTCCAGAGGTATTGTTGTTTGTGTTGTGACTTGATTGGGATGCTGTGTGTTCTAATGAAGATTCTCTGTTGATTGATTGATTGATTGATTGATTGGCCCTGCTACTGTAACATTCTCTGATCTAATCGATGCTCTTCTGACGTCTTTACTGCTGTGTTCTTTTGCAACGTTATTTCCACATAGAATCCACATAAGAGCAACATCAAGAGAAATACATTCAGTTGAAAATATTTTATCCTCAACAGGTATTGAAGGACCATTTGAGGAGTATAACAAGTTCGTAAAATTCACTTGTTTGTAAGTCCCTTGTTATTTGGACCTTACTTCCTACAGTTTTACTCCAAATTTTGACTGAAATGACTGAGACTGAAACTGATTTCCCTTTATATTCTCCACTGTATTTTGCTGTTTTATTAATTAAATGCAAAGGTATGTAAACTTGGATGATGACAATGAATAAATCAGTTTGTAGTTGTGGTTTAAGAGCCCACATGCAGAGACAACCTTATTAAAAAAGTTCTCAATCACAAAATATAAAAGTTAAACTGGTGTGTGAGAAAACGTCTAATCAGAGAAAAACACCTTCCTCTCTCCTGCAAGCCTCCTTCACTTCTCACCTTTCCTTCTTCCTTCGCTCTCGACATCTGTCTCTGTTGCAGGAGGTCAAGGTCAACTGGGCCACCACGCCGACCAGCCAGAAGAAAGACACCAGCAGTGAGTACAGAACACAGTCTATATATATATATATATATATATATATATATATATATATATATATATATATATATATATATATATATATATATATATATATATATATATATATATATATATATATATATATTAGTCTTATCAAGGTTCAACGGGGGAAATATTCCTCAGCATGCAGGAAACAAAGTGGCTTTCCTTCACTGCTACAATACAACAGACACTTTTTACAGTAATAGTTGTCTATGACAATAACATAGTAAACAGAAATGCAGGTAAATGATGGCAGCATATACAGATAAATAATAAGTGATACAAAAGCTCACAAAGTCTTAACGTTTTGCTGATGTAATTGCCTTGCCATCCAGAGGTTTCAGGTAGAAAGTTGCATAATAATTCAGATTTGTTTTTGCTAAGTATTATGCAATTCCCAGTAAATTAATTAAGAAACCAGTAAAGAAAGAAAGAAATTAACGTAAACAACAACTGGTGTTGTAAATATCTACTCTTTATTTTTATTTTTTTAATTATTTACCTTATTTTCTGTTCAAGTTGTTTGACCTTTTTTGTTATGCAAATAAAAATAAAGTTGTCCTCCAAAAGTGGGGGGGTGGTGGTGGGCCAAAAAAAAAAGAAGAAGCCAATAAAGACGTGTCTTGTTTTATTAAAAACTGTAAAATATTCTAATGGACAAAACTGTAGATTAAGTAATACATTTTAGTAATTCTATTAATAAACATTGTTGTTATAGTCAGACTGGTTGGTTTTACTGTGTTAAATGATTGTTTAGATGAGTTACAGCATGTTTGTTTGTTGTTGTTGTTTGTAGGTCACTTCCATGTCTTTGTTGGAGATCTCAGTCCTGAAATCACCACAGATGACATAAAAGCAGCTTTTGCTCCATTTGGGAAAATATCGTAAGTGATTTCTTCATCATTTTTGTCTGTGATTCTGAATTTTATTTATTTTATTCTATATTTCCTGTAGAGATGTCAATGAATCAAAAACACATAATGCTTGTTATTAGATACATCCGTTGTTGGTTTTGGTATTTTTATGAGATTTGTTGACGATAAAGAATATAGAATATTAAAGTCTGCTCCCTGCATCTAGTCTAATTAAAATTTTCCCTTTTCCTAAATTTATCTGTTTTGGGATATTTTCTACACTTAATTCTTTCACAACAAATAAAATAACTTTGTATGAAAGACAACCTGTGTAAAAACAAATCACAGCATCTTTTATTTATCACCATGTGAACAACTTGAAGCTGAACTTTATTACTGGTGATGCAACCTTTAGCAGCAACAGCTGCAACCAAACACTTCACATATCGAGATCAGTCCGTCACGTTGCTGCAGACGAATCTTTGCCCACTTTTCTCTGCAGAATTTATTTTTACTCTTCCAGAGTTTTTGAGCATGAATTGGCAGATTAACCAAGATTTATATTTTTCAATATATAATTTATTTCTTCTGGATTTTCTTTTTAGTTGAGGCATACTGTGCTGCTTGTCTTTTATTTAACTGGTCCAGTTGGTATTTGACAACATTTTCCTTTAACCCAGTTAGTCTGGGAAAGCATTACTGCATTTCTACCATTAAAACCAGGGAGCTGTTGTTATTCTACCATTTAAATAGCGGATACGTCGTTTTGTCGTTTTTTCCACCTATTTTTGGTCTTTTGGCCAATGAAATGATCAGAATACATGTGGGAGTGTCGCAATGCAACATGTTGATTTAAAAAAAAAAAAAAAAAAAACTGTATTGAAGGTTTGGACAAATAAACTCAACTTCTCATGAAAGCCACATAGAGGTATAAGCTCTTAATACTTTTCATTTAATTTCTATCTCCTACAGAGGCGGAAAAATCTATTATTTAGTAGGAAGAGTTGACACTTCTGTTGAATTTACAGAAAAACTTCTGGTTTTAGGGGGTTATTTTAAATTGCCCAGAGGTTTTCCAGGCGTTTTAGGCCTAAATGGGTTAATAAAAGGAAGTTATCACTTTAAAACTGTATTTTGTTTTCACTTGGGTTGTCTTTGTTTAAAGATCAGGAGCGACAAAAATACAAAAATTAACATATACACTCCAAACGCCTCATATACAACTTTTAACAGTAAATAAATCAAGTCTTTGCTTCATAAACTATAAGTTCATGTAGAGGCATCAATATTAATATGACCCTGTTTCATCTTGCAGGTTATTTTATCAGTATCATGACTTTATCAACATGTAACTTGTTCTGAATGTTCTGAGCGCCTGTGTGTTAGATAGATAGATAGATAGATAGATAGATATACTTTATTTATCCCAAGCTGGGAAATTACAGCGTTGTCTTCCTGTAAGTGGCTTTGGATAAAAGCTAAATGACTAAATGTAAATGTTGTGTGTCCTCAGGGATTGTCGCGTGGTGAAAGACATGGCCACAGGTAAATCTAAAGGCTATGGCTTTGTCTCCTTCTTCAACAAATGGGTAAGTGTGCCTGAATGCCCATGTGTTAGAGGCCTGAGGAACACCAGCAGCTTCTGGTTGTGACTCAGAGATCAGGGTTTACCTGCAGCAGGACCTGGTTTACTGACTCACTCTGCTCTTTATAATCAATAACCAGGATGCTGAGAACGCCATCCAGCAGATGGGAGGCCAGTGGCTGGGGGGGCGCCAGATCAGGACCAACTGGGCCACCAGGAAGCCGGCTCCCAAAACCACCAACGAGAGTAGGTTCTGGTACTGATTGATTGATGGAGGAGTAAAGCTCTCCGACCTCGCTTTGCAAAGGGCTCCTGAGTTCATAAAATTACTGAATGTCCATATTAAGTGTGTTTTATATTCTCACAGGGCAAATAAACACTTAAAAGCCAAACCATAGGTGCCCATGTTTTAATTTACTGTACCTTTTTAAACTGCATGTTCTGAATTCTAACTGGTGTACCTTTTGTTTCAGCTCCCAACAGCAAGCAGCTGTCCTTTGATGAGGTGGTGAACCAGTCCAGTCCCAGTAACTGCACCGTCTACTGCGGGGGGGTCACCACCGGCCTCACAGGTCAGACTGGTCAGACTGGTCAGACTGGTCAGACTGGCCACAGCTTTAACTGCTTTAACTGCTTCACAGCTACTGTTGACACATGATCCATCAATGATAACAGTCTTTGTTTGTTTGTTTGTTTGTTTGTTTGTTTGTTTGTTTGTAGAGCAAATTATGAGACAGACCTTCTCACCTTTCGGCCAAATAATGGAAATCCGTGTTTTCCCCGACAAAGGCTACTCGTTTGTGAGGTGAGACGACTTCCTGGTTTACAGTCAGACATTTTATGCAATAAAGGTTTTACCTTCCATAGCAAGCCTTTATTATATTATATTTAGTTTATATTTGTTATATTCATTGTGCAGTAGCACTAATCCTGATGAACAACTTCTTTAAACAAACATCCACAAATACAAAAAGAAAGAAGAATGATATATGTCATGTTGAACTAGAATAAGAGTATTTTATTATTATTATTATTATTATTGAGTATTTATTGCACTGTAGCAGATGTCATTTTTGCACCAGAATGTAATATTTGTGTAAGTATAACTATTTCTGAAGTATGAATGTAAATATTCCATATAAATTCACATAAGTACATATGATTATTATTATTATGATTATTATGATGTTTGGATGATTTGGTGTCAGACTGAATCTCTTGTTGTTTCCTGTGTGCAGGTTTAACTCCCATGAAGCAGCAGCTCACGCCATCGTGTCTGTTAACGGCACGTCCATAGAGGGCTATGTTGTAAAGTGTTACTGGGGCAAAGAGACCACAGACATGGTGAGCCCCATCCAGCAGGTCCAGATGCCCCAGGTACGTCCCAGCAACCACCAACCTGCTGAGCTGCTCCCAGTAAATAAACCTGCTGCTCTGCTGCAGATCCTGTTTAATGGCTGCTGCAACATGAAACTCTGCCTCTTAAAATATGATTGTGACTGTCAGCAGAACACGGTGAGCTTCGCGGCGCAGCCCTACAGCCAGTGGGGTCAGTGGTACAGCAACACGCAGCAGATCGGCCAGTACGTGCCCAACGGCTGGCAGGTTCCCAGCTACGGGGTCTACGGCCAGACCTGGGACCAGCAGGGATACAAGTGAGTAGACCAGGAACCACAGACATAGATCACTCAGAGGAACCAGAGGAACCTTCTTATTCCTTTCTCTCCTAAACACTGAATCATGTTTAATCATGTTCCCTATTAACTGTGTTAATGGTGTCTCTCTCTCTGTGATCAGAGCAACAGCAGGAAGTTTTACTCCTGACTTTATTATTTAGTGTCTGTCTGTTTTATGATGGTGAGCAGGTTTGATATGAAAGAGGCTTTTGATAGATGTTTGGTAGTTAAACAGTAACAACCACCATCAGGAAACACCTGCATGCAGAGCTGCCTAACACAGGCGTATAAATCAGACTGAATAAATATTAATAATAAATAATGGACGTAGTGATGTCACCTGTTGGTTTGTGGCCCATTCGAGGCATCAAGTTCAGCGTTGCACTCGTCACCATCTTGTGTCACCATCTTTTTTTTGGAAACTGGCATTAACTGGGATGTTAATGATGATAATAATTAACAAAATGAATTGTTACTTAATAAAAATGAATGGCGACTCCTCGGAGTGTCTGTTAGTCCAACTAAACGCTGAACAAGAAATCTTTACTGAACAAAACGTTAAGTCATTAAGTGAAAACACAGTGAAAGGGTCAAAGTTATGAGACAAAGCGGTAATCATCCTTTTATATATATATATATATATATATACACGCATATAAAAATTTAATTGCCACGTTGCCGTGGATACACATTGCTTTTCTTTTCTCTTCTGATGACTGCTCGTCTTGTCAGTGACCTGTCAATCAAAGCTAGCCCCGCCCCAAATCATGATTTTTTATCTTCTATTTTCTTCTAAATGGGCCATTATTAGAACTATTAACATCAGATTATCTTGAAGATTTTTACTAGTGATTGAGACTCATAGTGTTGTCCTATAAAATGTCTGAGGTAATAAATCAAGTGAGAAGTTTTCTCATTTTGTATTGAGATGAGTTGAGTGAAGTGTTCGTGCAGCGCCCCCTGCTGGAGTCTCCAGTAGTCTGGTGTTTATCCAGCTGTAATGGCCTGTTTATACTGGTTTCTTCACATGTCCAGTGGTGGATGGAGTATTCACACATACAGTAGAAGGGTCAAAGACGAATAAGGATTTAAAATGTGAAAATATATGACAGTGTCTAAAAATGCCTATTTAAGCTCTTTCTATGTTTATCAGACTGTTCTATATACAACTCAAGAACAGAGAATAACTTTAAGAATTAAATTTGCGTATTTTTTGTGGATTGTATGCAAAATGTATGAAAAATGTCCTTCCTGGGTAACGGGAATGGATTTTTAAAAAATTCAAATTTCTACCATTGTTAGCTTATAAAAGTTAATAGATATCAATTTTTAGAGTTCAACAAACAATTACTGCTCAGAAAAACATAGTTTTATCAAAAATGTTTGCAATATATTTGGTTAGTTATACTGGAATGGGCTTATTAGGTGCTCTTGATCGTACAATCTTTCATGCCAAAAAGAGAAAAAACATGGAAAATGTATTAGAATACTTTACAGTAAAGGCAAAAATATTTGTCATTGTATCCTCAACTCAAGAAAACCTGATTGTGTAAGATAATATTAAATTTTACGTTAAATTACTTCACTGCATCACTGTTATCCAGGAATGACATGTTGTTATCCAGGAATGACGTACTGCAAGATTTCAAAGTTTTTCACTACTCATGAACATATCTTACATAGTACAAAGGGAGAGACACTGAGAACTGTTAAATATTTGAAAAATCATTTTTCAATCTTAATTTCAAAAACAGAACTGACCGTTTAACAGAAGACAAGTCAGGTTGAGAAGGAAAGAAAGAGATGGAGTCAATTTGACCCTTGAGGACGGTATGAGGGTTAAATGTAGGCATTTCATAAATTAATTTTGCTGGCATTTCATAAATTGTGTGCGGGGGGTTAACGACTCTGCCTTTTGAATGATCACAAATGAGGCCTAACATTAATTTTAATGCTAGGCTCCAAACAAATCTTCATAACTCAAAACTGAGGATCTCACTATGTAAATTCATAAATTTTCAGAAAGAGTAGGACCTGATGTATGTAGGGATGTACTGTATAAAGTGTTCATGTAGTATGAAATATGTGGACATGTTCATAGTTCAAACTTGGAAGAAGAAGGAAATCTTAACTGTTTCTATCATGAATTGAAGAAAAAATACAACTAAACATCATAAAATATCAGACACACATAAGTCTATTATTAATATAATATTACAATATCAACTTGATGCTTAAAAACTGACAAAATACGAAATAAAATACTATATTCATCAACATGTCCATTGTGGATAACAGAGGACATGTCCTGGGTAACAGAAGATCTTCGTTATCCAGGGAGGACATATTGTCATCCAGGGAGGACAAATAAGCTATTTTCCCGCCAAAACTTGGCCAAACAATGGCCTAGATAACTAAAACATAACGTAGTCTTCATCACATCAATGATAGATTTCACATGGAAAAGCCATTTTTTAAATAATAAAACCAGCATATGTTTTATAAGCGTTATCCAGAAAGACACATGATTTTAGGACATCATACACCAGTGACCAAAAAGGTCCAAATATCAGCATTTAAAGAGAGACTTATTGACCTTTCAAGAAGTTGTCTGGGTGCATCAGAGTCTTCTTGATTATGATGTAGCTGGTCAAATGACTACAGAAATGCTTTATGGGTAATGGTGGAATTTCAATGTCTGTTACCCAGTGAGGACATTAGGGAAATCCAAAAATGCGGACAAAAGTATTACTTGTGTAAAAATGTAAAAAAGCCTTGGGTTGTTACTGTATTAGTAGGTATTATTGCAAACAACACCACAATCATGCCCAAGTAGATTATGTATACATTTCTTAATTTTTTTTGACATTTTGTCAAATTTTTATAGTTAGATTTAAGCCCGGACGTTACTCAGGAAGGACATTTTGGTAATTTTGAGCACCATAGCTCCTTAAATGTTTATTTCTTACAATAGGTAATGATATAAGTAAGTAAAGAGGAGTGGGTTGGAGAACATAATGTAGTGTTTTAAAATGTTTATTTATTTATTACATAATAAATATGCTTCGGACCCTGAAATTGAGACGTCTCGTCTTTGACCCAGAAACAGTAATACCACAGAATAGATATTATTATTCCATCTTGTGAAGGATTCATTGCACGTGTTAAGATATTGTGTCAAAAAAAATATAAATGCAAGTGTCCGTCAAAAATGCAAGTTATTAATTAAAATTCCTTTATTTTACACGGCAAAAATAATAATAAAAAAAAAATACTCCACGTGACCAGCGTAGTTCTTCATCATTATGTTATTGATACTGCTGCTGATTTTACCACGTAGGAGCAAGCAGCTCAGAATGTTTGAGCTTTAAACAGAGTAGTGGTGAGTAGTGGTGAGTAGCGGTGAGTAGTGGAGAGTAGTGGTGAGTAGTGGTAGTAGTGGAGAGTAGTGGTAGTAGTGGAGAGTAGTGGTGAGTAGTGGTAGTAGTGTGAGTAGTGGTAGTAGTGGTAGTAGTGTGAGTAGTGGTAGTAGTGGAGAGTAGTGGTGAGTAGTGGAGAGTAGTGGTAGTAGTGGTGAGTAGTGGAGAGTAGTGGTAGTAGTGGAGAGTAGTGGTGAGTAGTGGAGAGTAGTGGTAGTAGTGGTGAGTAGTGGAGAGTAGTGGTAGTAGTGGTAGTAGTGTGAGTAGTGGTAGTAGTGGAGAGTAGTGGAGAGTAGTGGTGAGTAGTGGTAGTAGTGGTGAGTAGTGGAGAGTAGTGGTAGTAGTGGAGAGTAGTGGTGAGTAGTGGAGAGTAGTGGTAGTAGTGGTGAGTAGTGGAGAGTAGTGGTAGTAGTGGAGAGTAGTGGTGAGTAGTGGAGAGTAGTGGTAGTAGTGGTGAGTAGTGGAGAGTAGTGGTAGTAGTGGTAGTAGTGTGAGTAGTGGTAGTAGTGGAGAGTAGTGGAGAGTAGTGGTGAGTAGTGGTAGTAGTGGTGAGTAGTGGAGAGTAGTGGTAGTAGTGGAGAGTAGTGGTGAGTAGTGGAGAGTAGTGGTAGTAGTGGTGAGTAGTGGAGAGTAGTGGTAGTAGTGGAGAGTAGTGGTGAGTAGTGGAGAGTAGTGGTAGTAGTGGAGAGTAGTGGTAGTAGTAGTGAGTAGTGGTAGTAGTAGTGAGAGTAGTGGTAGTAGTGGTAGTAGTGGTTAGCTTCATGCTACAGCAGGTTGGATTCAGCTGCAGCATCCTCTGGAGGTCAGAGGCTGCTGCACCAACAGGCTGCCCTGTGTCAGTGTTTGTTTTACAACTTGGTTAATAAGAACTGTGTGTACTACACAAAATGTTCAGTCAGCTTGATTTTCATTTCTATTTATCCGTTTTAACGATTTCTGGGTGTTGGAGTCCAGTGGCTCTGTGGCTCAGCTGGTAGAGCGGTTTCCCCCCAGCGGAGGGTTGGTGGTTCCACCGTCACAGCTTCATGTCGAAGCAAGATACTGAACCCCAGATAGCTCCTGATGCTGCGTTCATCTGTGTGAATGAATTCCTGCTGGTGGCAGGAGGCACGTTTAGGTTCTCCTCTGCCACCAGGATGAATGTGTGAACGGGTGAATGAGTCAGTCTGTAAAGAGCTCTGAGTGGTTGCTAAGCGACTAGAAAAGAGATATAAGTGCAGATCATCTACCATTGAACCCTGAGCTTCATGAGCTTCCTGCTCCAGCAGCTTCCTGCTCCAGCAGCTTGATGTGTCTAACTATTGTTTCTGTTCCAGTCATTTACACGCCGGCGCCGGGTGGACGGGCGTGGGCGCGGTGAGCAACGGCGGCATGGTGGAGCAGGGCCAGAGCGTCAACGGGACGGTGCTGACCAACCAGGCCGGCATGAGCGCCGCCGGCTACCACACCCACTGATGGGCGCTGGGAGGCGAGATGACACTCTGCTGGGGGAGGAGCTCATTAACAGCTCTGTTACCACACAAAGTTATTACGTTAGAGAGGCTGGTGACGCCATTTATCAACCTTTACCAGCCCGTAACTCCACCCACTGCCCAAACCTGCAAGAAAACAATCCACTCCAGAACACGTCAACACTGTAAGAACAGCTAACTGCTAATGCACCTTGCATTCCTGGGCCCATTTTATTGTTTGGCGTATTTTTGTAATGCCTGCAGATAACTGGCCAAATGTAAATTAAACCAACCGTGTCAAGATATTTCTATCACAGCCACATTTTAGTTTGAATGAAGATCAAATAATTCTATTAAAACACCAGGTTTTGTTTTCTGAGCCAAAGAGCAAGGGCAGATTTTATACCAATGTTACCAATCGTACAGGGAGAAGAGGAGCTCTGCCACAGGAAGCACTCGATAGTCCAGTTAGAACCAGTTAGAACCAGTTAAGGTGCTTTTTATTTTCCTCAATTGGAACCGCTCACCTCCGCTCTGTCCACCTGTTAAAAAGTGAAAAACAAGTCCAAGCAAGTTCTCAGGGTGTTGTCAAGTCATTCTGTGAAATGTAGGAAATCACTGAGTAGAAGAAGAAGAAGCAGGCAGGTTGAAACCACCAAACTAATAATATTCAGCTTCACGTGTCATCATCTCCTGGACGGACTGAACAGACTGACGAGGATCCACCTCTGGATATGATGTGTGTGTGTGTGCTTGGTGTGTGTGTGCATGAACTGATGCTTTTACACACAAGAACAATGTTCACCCCCCCCCCCTCCCCCCCCCCCCCCCAAACAAAAAGGACTACGCCATCTTTTTTTTTTTTTGCAACAGATGAAATAGTGTCATTTTCCTTTCTTTTTTTTTTTGAGCAACTTTAAAAATGCTGACATTGTATAAAGAGCTTTTGCCTTTTTTGTGTTTCATTTTCGGGACTGTCTTATAAAGAAATGTTGCAGTGACACCATCGACATCATGTGACCCGTGAGACCTTTTATGTTTGTTTATGAAACATTAAGTGGCTGTCAACTGTCAACTTTATTTTTTAAAATTAGATTTTCAATATCTCAAATAAACCAATTGCAGGGATTACTGCCACTCTTATCTTACTTATAGGCAGACAAATATTGCACAAATACTTAAGGTTATCTTTTCACTAAATTTGAAATACTAGGGTTTTCTTTTTATGTTTTTGCATTCCACTTTTCTTTTGTCTCTTTTTATGTAAATAACCAAACGGTCTGTTGAATTGTACTGAATCTGTATAAAGCCAACATGTTAATGAAGGAAGCTGTCTGACAGTAGCATCCCTGTCCAGTGCTGGTCCGTGTACAGTAGAGACAGACAGTAGAGACAGTAGAAACATTCGATTCTTCCGGAGGCTTCCACCACGAGCAGCGTTGCTATGCAATGCACAAGCCTTTCCATTGACAAGAAATACATAATTTAAGTTATTCTGTCTTGAAACCTAAATAACAATTGTTTTTATAGACTAAGAAACAACCTTATATGGATCAGAATTTTGCACTGTGGCCACCATCATTTTTAATAGAGTTGAAGAATCCATTGTGTTGCCTTATTATCAGTGAGTTACTTTTAATTTAACCAAAAATCATCAAGAGTAGGCGGTGCCTAAGAATGTTTTCAACCTTTGTTTTGGCGGGAAAGTTGTGTTGATGCCTCAGTGACATGGTTTCATGGTTTCATGGTTTTGAGTTTTTGCTTTGTCCCATTAAAATGCTGATGCTTAAAGAGCTCCACACTGTTGCTTCTTATCTTTAAACCAGTGGAACATTTTCATGCAAAGAGCCCATTTCCACAAATATGATGAAAATAAAATTAATAGAACTCTCAAGGTAATGACTAAGAACAGCAAAAATAATGTCTTATTTCAAAAGAAACTTTGTCAAACTGATCTTGTATCTTAAAATAAATGATTTTCTCAAAAATAAAGACTTAGTATCTTAATGTTTTCCTGTCACACTGATGGAAATGGGCTTCCTCAAGCATGTTCCTTTTCTGAAATGTTACGACTTAAATTCTCTGTTTCATTACCAAAGTCTTAAAGTCTCTTGGTATCTTATTTACAGTATTGTATATGCGGCTGTTTTTATTATAGAACAATCTGCTCATTTTATGGTTAAATTATCAATTTAGTCCATAAAATGTTTTGTCTGATCAAAGTCCGAAACTTAAATATGTTCAGTTTATATCATATGAAAGGGAAAAGCAGCAAATCTCCACATGAGAAATCTTTAGTTAAACCTTTTTAGGCTGATCCCATTTTTTTTATACCACTTATATTTAAATTTTGATTTAAATATAAAAAGTTCAGGATTCAATATTCTACCTGAAATATATTCCTGGTTGTGGGAAGATGTTTGAGAATGTATTTGGACAGTGATGTTGGGAAATCTAATGATTTATGGATCTGTAATTTACTTAAAACTGTAATCTTGTACTTAATAAATGGAAAATGGGAGACAATAGTTATTGGACCATAATTTTAGTTGAACCTTAATTAGCTGTAAAACTGAAATAATTGGACAGAATATAATTTGGCATTTTTATTAAGCAAAAATGACAAAAAAGCACTGGTTTCACATGTGAGGATGCACTGCTTTTCTCCGTTATATTGGACTAATATTTGGACAAAACAATTTCTTAAACTTTTACTTTCAACATTACACATCATAGTGGCTCAATTATTATTTTTTACCATTTAAACAACAGTTGAAACGCTCATTTCCTTTTATTTTGCAATATGAACTGTGATTATAGCACACTTTAAGTACAGTAATCAAGTACATATGGAAGTGTACGTGCAGTACATTGTTAGTTCATCAAAAAAGTACACTTTTAATACATTAATCAAGTAGTACACATTGAAGTAAACACTAAATACATTATAAGTCCTTCAGAAATAGCACACTTAGTACAAAAATCAAGTACATGTGGAAGTATACACTAATTACATTGTTAATACATAATATAGTTCATTTTTAAAGTGCAGGTTAATCAAATATAAATGTATATAGTACCAAGTATACCAAAATTAAGTAAAATTCAGTTTTTATCAGTGTTTTTACCTGGGTTAGCTTTATTTTAATGGCTTAGTGTTAGCATGCTAAAATTAGCTATAGCCATAAACAAATATGTAAAGTAATATAAATACACAGAGTTACTGCATTACAATAGATATAGAGTTTATAGAGTATTTTATTAGTTTATAGTTTTAATTTAGTCCAAAAACTTTGATAAAACACCTGAAAACTGATATACCCGCCAATTCACATGAACTCCACTTCCCATGATGCAGCGCTCCCAGAGAGGCCGGCCCCCCTTTTTCACACCACGTGACCGTGTCCGGCCAATCGGGAGTGTCGTTACAGGCGCAGTGCGGCGCTCGGGATGTAAGGAGCAATGGCGACGGTCGAGACGGTTTAGGAGGCCAGAGCGAGCCGGATCCGACCAAACAGAGCTGGACTCAGGTAGTTTAAACATTTACTCTCAAACAAGGTCGCGTGACACTCACCTGGGAGTTTACCTGGAGGTGGAGCAGCATTTAACTCATACATGACTCATGAAAAGCACCACAAGGCTTTTTAACTGTTAAAATGGACTCAAAACTTATGACACATATCTGAATTTAGATGAGTTAATGCCAATACTGTGTTTAAATAAACATAGTACTACTTTACACACACTGTATGATAGTACTTTATACTCCTGCTGCCATACTGATATAATTATACCACTACTATATATTCTTCTGCACTGGGTCCTGATTAAAACCTGTTTATTTGTCAGGTTTTATATTTATTCATACATTTATGATGAGATAACAGAACCACTCCTCCTACACACAAGCAAGACAAACATTGGTTTGTGTTTTGAGTGTTCATCTTGTTTACCTTTGTACTTTTTGTGTTGTGTGTATAGTTATTTCTGCAGTTTTAGTGGTTGTCAGCACATTTTTATAGTCCTTTTAGACTTTTTTTCTGCCTTTGTTTTCATTTTGATATTTTTATAGTTGTTTTCTCCTTTTCATAGTTTTGCATCTCATTATAGCTTTTTATTTTTTGTCTGTCTCTTTGTTATCATTTTGAGAGTTTTTGTAGTTGCTTTGTGTCTCTTTGTGTTTGTTCTTCCTGTTGTCATAGTTTGCATCATTTTATAATCTCTTTGAAGCTGTTTTATGTTTCTTTTGGTCATTTTGAGTTCCTCGTTGATAGATGTGTCTTTGGATTTCAATCCATGCACAGTATATATTTTAATATATAAATATGCAGTTTATTTGTTAGGTTGTTTCAACATCTTAAATTTTAAATTTCAGATGTTTCAAAATGATATATATACTTTTATTATTCTATATAATATTTTTTTAAAGGATTTTATCTGTTTGCAAATGAACTCTTCTATGTGTAGAGGATTCTCTCAGCTGCTGGAAAAAGCTGCTTCAGTCACAGAAATGTATGTTTTTTTCTCTCTTCATCAGGTTTGAGTCCCTTCACTTCCATCTAAACTCTTCATCATAGAGTTTTAAAATGGAAACTGAAGTGTCGTCCTCGGCGAGCTCCGTCTCCTCCTCCGCCCCCCAGACCTCCTCCGCCCAGACCTCCTCCGCCCCCCAGACCTCCTCCGCCCCCCAGACCTCCACCCCCCAGACCAGCCTGGCAGCCAAGCAGAGAGACCCCAGGAAGCCCTCCTCCTCTACTCCGGCCTTCCTGTCCAACCTGGGCCGGGCGACCCTGCGGGGCATCAGGAAGTGTCCCCAGTGTGGCGTCTACAACGGGACCCGCGGCCTCAGCTGCAAGAACAAAGCCTGCGGCGTCTCCCTGAGGAACGCCTCGGCGGCGGCGGGCCGGAGCAGCAGGAAGAGCGCGGTGGAGGTGGTGAAGGTGATCATAGACAGCGAGGAGAGGGGGGGGAAGGAGCGGGAGGGGGGAGGAGGCGTGCTGGGAGGAGGCGCAGGTGGAGGAGTGCAGGTGTTTTCGGTGTGTCACAGAGGACGAGGAGCCGTAGCAACGCAGCACGGCTTCGTGGAGCTCGTTCCCACGGATACGGCCATAGCGACCGGAGACGGCGCCACGCTGCTGACACGCATCAACCTGGGACGCTGCTTCCTGCCCTCATGCAGGCAGGGTCAAAGGTCAAACCAAGGCGAGGCAGAACCAGCAGCCGCCGCGTCCAAACCGTCCTCCGACAGCCTCTGTGTCCACATCAAACAGGCCATCGAGTGCCGGAGCCGCGCCACGCCGCTGACCCTGAAGAGCTCCGTGCTGGAGGCGCTGCAGGCCTCCGTCCAGGCCCGCGAGGAGCTGTGGCGCCTGGCCACCGAGTCTCTGGGCCCGTTGGTGCAGCGCGTCGCCAGAGACACCCTGGTGGTGAAGTGCCACACGGACTCCCAGCATCCTCTGGGGCTGCTGCACCTCACGGTGGGTCCAGGAGGACTCACTGAGACTAAGACCAGCGAGAGGAGGAGCAGCAGGGAGCAGCACAGCCTCTTCCACTGCGCCTGCCAGGCTGCTAGCAGCAGCGTTAGCGTTAGCAGCAGCAGCAGAAGGAGTAAAGGAGCTGATGGATCCTCCCATCCTCCTCCACCTCCTGCTGCTGCCACATCTCCACCCTGCCTCCACTTCTACGCCTGTGTTTGTGCCTTTGCCAGCGATGAGAAACTGGCGTCAGAGTTCGCTGCTTTCATCGACTACACGCCCAACGGTAGGAACGCTTTCTTCACAAAGTGCTTCAAAAGAAAAACATGCAAACATACACAAAGGCAAACCTCCATAGAAACGATGACGCAAAGACAAACCATTTTTAAAAACTCAGTCACATATTTTCATTTGTTTTTGAGATTCAGATTCTATATTTCCAAAAAATGTCAAACCATTCCTTTCCTGTATTATTCAGTTAATTATGACCTGTTGTTTCTTACCTGTTGCTCTGTGTTTCTTGTTGTTTATTTTCCTCTGTGTTCCTGATTGTCAGGTGTGCAGCAGAACAGAGTGATCAGTGAGAAGCCACCAGCTGATCCCGTCAACTCTCATCAGAAAACTAAGAAGCTTCGCCTCGATGAGTCTCTCTCTGGTCCGTTATCATCATTCATCTCAAATATTTATCATCACTGATTACTGCAGGATGGTTCTCCACAGCATGTCTGTCTCTGTCCTTCTCTTCCTACCTGTCCTACCTGTCCTACCCGTCCCCTCACCTGTCCTACCTGTCCCCTCACCTGTCCTACCTGCCCCCTCACCTGTCCCCTCACCTGTCCTACCTGCCCCCTCACCTGTCCCCTCACCTGTCCTACCTGTCCCCTCACCTGTCCTACCTGTCCCCTCACCTGTCCTACCCGTCCCCTCACCTGTCCTACCTGCCCCCTCACCTGTCCTACCTGTCCCCTCACCTGTCCTACCTGTCCCCTCACCTGTCCTACCTGCCCCCTCACCTGTCCTACCTGTCCCCTCACCTGTCCTACCTGTCCCCTCACCTGTCCTACCTGCCTCCTCACCTGTCCTACCTGTCCCCTCACCTGTCCTACCTGCCCCCTCACCTGTCCTACCTGTCCTACCTGTCCCTCCAGTGTCCTCTCTCTCTGGGCCGGCCAAGGACGGAGGGTCCAGGAAGGCTGCTCACAGGAAAGGTCCCGGGGCCGCTGGGCTGAAGGCTCCAGGTGCTGCCTGTCTGTCTGTCTGTCTGTCTGTCTGTCTGTCTGTCTGTCTGCCTGTCTGTCTGTCTGTCTGTCTGTCTGTCTGTCTGCCTGTCTGTCTGTCTGTCTGCTGCTGCTCAGACCTGTCTGTCTGTCTGTCTGTCTGTCTGTCTGTCTGTCTGCCTGCCTGCCTGCCTGCCTGTCTGTCTGCCTGCCTGTCTGTCTGCTGCTGCTCAGACCTGTCTGCCTGCCTGTCTGTCTGTCTGTCTGTCTGTCTGTCTCTCTGTCTTAGAGCCTTATATGGTCGTAGACATCTGTCTCTGTCTAATCCTGCAGCTCTAATCTGATCCACTGTTGAAAACTGTAGTCAGTTTATTTTAACATTTCAGGCCTTTTTAATTAAACTTCACAGGAAAAAGCTTTACAGACTTTAAAGTCTAAACAAGTGGTTGGTGGTGTTCTACCTTAAAACAGAAAGATAAACAAAAAATAGACAAAAAAAAATACTGTTCTTTTCTGTGTTTGTGTGATAGTTTATTAATCCTACCTGTGTTTCTGTTATAGTTTATTAATCCTACCTGTGCTTGTGTGATAGTTTATTAATCCTACCTGTGTTTGTGTGATAGTTTATTAATCCTACCTGTGCTTGTGTGATAGTTTATTAATCCTACCTGTGTTCGTGTGATACTTTATTAATCCTACCTGTGTTTGTGTGATAGTTTATTGATCCTACCTGTGTTTGTGTGATAGTTTATTAATCCTACCTGTGTTTGTGTGATAGTTTATTGATCCTACCTGTGTTCGTGTGATACTTTATTAATCCTACCTGTGTTTGTGTGATAGTTTATTGATCCTACCTGTGTTCGTGTGATACTTTATTAATCCTACCTGTGTTTGTGTGATAGTTTATTAATCCTACCTGTGTTCGTGTGATAGTTTATTAATCCTACCTGTGTTTGTGTGATAGTTTATTAATCCTACCTGTGTTTGTGTGATAGTTTATTAATCCTACCTGTGTTTCTGTGATAGTTTATTAATCCTACCTGTGTTTGTGTGATAGTTTATTAATCCTAACTGTGTTTGTGTGATAGTTTATTAATCCTACCTGTGTTTGTGTGATAGTTTATTAATCCTAACTGTGTTTGTGTGATAGTTTATTAATCTTACCTGTGTTTGTGTGATAGTTTATTAATCCTAACTGTGTTTGTGTGATAGTTTATTAATCCTACCTGTGTTTGTGTGATAGTTTATTAATCCTTACTGTGTTTCTGTGATCGTTTATTAATCCTACCTGTGTTCGTGTGATAGTTTATTAATCCTACCTGTGTTTGTGTGATAGTTTATTAATCCTACCTGTGTTTGTGTGATAGTTTATTGATCCTACCTGTGTTCGTGTGATACTTTATTAATCCTACCTGTGTTTGTGTGATAGTTTATTAATCCTACCTGTGTTTGTGTGATAGTTTATTGATCCTACCTGTGTTTGTGTGATAGTTTATTAATCCTACCTGTGTTTGTGTGATAGTTTATTGATCCTACCTGTGTTTCTGTGATAGTTTATTAATCCTACCTGTGTTTGTGTGATAGTTTATTAATCCTACCTGTGTTTCTGTGATAGTTTATTAATCCTAACTGTGTTTGTGTGATAGTTTATTAATCTATTAATTAATAGTTTATTAATCTACCTGTGTTCGTGTGATAGTTTATTAATCCTAACTGTGTTTGTGTGATAGTTTATTAATCCTACCTGTGTTTGTGTGATAGTTTATTAATCCTTACTGTGTTTCTGTGATCGTTTATTAATCCTACCTGTGTTCGTGTGATAGTTTATTAATCCTACCTGTGTTTGTGTGATAGTTTATTAATCCTACCTGTGTTTGTGTGATAGTTTATTAATCCTACCTGTGTTTGTGTGATAGTTTATTAATCCTTACTGTGTTTGTGTGATAGTTTATTAATCCTACCTGTGTTCGTGTGATAGTTTATTAATCCTACCTGTGTTTGTGTGATAGTTTATTAATCCTACCTGTGTTTGTGTGATAGTTTATTAATCCTACCTGTGTTTGTGTGATAGTTTATTAATCCTTACTGTGTTTCTGTGATCGTTTATTAATCCTACCTGTGTTCGTGTGATAGTTTATTAATCCTACCTGTGTTTGTGTGATAGTTTATTAATCCTACCTGTGTTTGTGTGATATTTTATTAATCCTACCTGTGTTTGTGTGATAGTTTATTAATCCTACCTGTGTTTCTGTGATAGTTTATTAATCCTACCTGTGTTTCTGTGATAGTTTATTAATCCTAACTGTGTTTGTGTGATAGTTTATTAATCCTACCTGTGTTTGTGTGATAGTTTATTAATCCTAACTGTGTTTCTGTGATAGTTTATTAATCCTAACTGTGTTTGTGTGATAGTTTATTAATCCTACCTGTGTTTGTGTGATAGTTTATTAATCCTAACTGTGTTTGTGTGATAGTTTATTAATCCTACCTGTGTTTGTGTGATAGTTTATTAATCCTTACTGTGTTTCTGTGATCGTTTATTAATCCTACCTGTGTTCGTGTGATAGTTTATTAATCCTACCTGTGTTTGTGTGATAGTTTATTAATCCTACCTGTGTTTGTGTGATAGTTTATTAATCCTACCTGTGTTTGTGTGATAGTTTATTAATCCTTACTGTGTTTCTGTGATCGTTTATTAATCCTACCTGTGTTCGTGTGATAGTTTATTAATCCTACCTGTGTTTGTGTGATAGTTTATTAATCCTACCTGTGTTTGTGTGATAGTTTATTAATCCTACCTGTGTTTGTGTGATAGTTTATTAATCCTACCTGTGTTTGTGTGATAGTTTATTAATCCTACCTGTGTTCGTGTGATAGTTTATTAATCCTACCTGTGTTTGTGTGATAGTTTATTAATCCTACCTGTGTTCGTGTGATAGTTTATTAATCCTACCTGTGTTCGTGTGATAGTTTATTAATCCTACCTGTGTTTGTGTGATAGTTTATTAATCCTACCTGTGTTTGTGATAGTTTATTAATCCTACCTGTGTTCGTGTGATAGTTTATTAATCCTACCTGTGTTTCTGTGATAGTTTATTAATCCTACCTGTGTTCGTGTGATAGTTTATTAATCCTACCTGTGTTTGTGTGATAGTTTATTAATCCTACCTGTGTTTGTGATAGTTTATTAATCCTACCTGTGTTCGTGTGATAGTTTATTAATCCTACCTGTGTTTGTGTGATAGTTTATTAATCCTACCTGTGCTCGTGTGTCAGGGAGCTGGCAGGCGGTGGATGAGCGGTCGGTGGCGTTGGGTTTCCTGCCGTGGCTCGCCAGCGTGACGGAGAGGATCCACCACACCATGCACTACCAGTTTGATGGTGAAAGTTCTTTATTTACTAATCAGCAGGTTGATTGATCTTTTAGCATTTATTTAAACTTCTGGTTCGGTGTTAAAGAAATAGTTTGATATTTTAGAAATGACACTTTCTTGGTTTTCTTGTTGAGAGTTAGATGATTTATAGCTCCAGTCACCACTTCATATAATATATATATATATATAATAGTTAAAGTAATGGACTGAATTTCATAGCTATCGCACTAAAATGTGTCCATTTACATAGAAACAGACTGCAGATGCTGTGATTGACATCAATCAATCAATCAATCACGGGTTTCCAGGTAAAAAAGATAAATAATAAAATAACATTTGTTTGGGAGTTTTTTTTTTTTTTTAAGATTCCTTTTTCGTTATATTTTCGAACGGAAGCATTCGTCAAACATAAACTATTCCAGGATGGAAAGTTGAAACGTTGATGATAATGCATGTTTTCACTGTTTCTTTCTATGATAAACGGTATTTTTGGCAATAAAGAAAAGAAGAAAACATCGTTTTCAAACCAGCCAACAGGTTAATAAATGAAGGAAGGTCTCAGGTCTCATCAATATAATACAGTCATAGAAAAAAATGATTAGACCTCCTTGTTTTCTTCAGTTTCTTGTCCATTTTAATGCCTGGAACAACTAAAGGTGTATTTGTTTGGACGTTTCCATGGTTTTCTTGATAAAAACCAAAATCACCATCAAGAAAACCATAGAAATTACTAGATATCATCTCTTGTGACCTATTTTTGAAAACAATGGTCTAATATTTTTTCCATGACTGTATACTGTTTATATACTATTGCTATCTGTTAATCTTTGGAGTCTTTGTTTGTTTGTTTCATGCAGTAAACATGTTGTTGTTGTTTATTTTAGGGAAGCCCCAGCCTCTGGTGTACCTCGTCCCTCAGGAGTTCTTCAACGCTCTGCAGCATCGTCTGTCGCTCGGCTCCAAGAAGAGGAGGCTGCCCAACTTCACCACAGGTTCAACAGCATCTTTACTGATTATATCAGTGATTTAATTACACACAATTAATAATCACACTGTACAGGTTCAACAGCATCTTTACTGATTATATCAGTGATTTAATTACACACAATTAATAATCACACTGTACAGGTTCAACAGCATCTTTACTCATTATATCAGTGATGTAATTACACATTAATTAATAATCACACTGTTTACCTGAAAACATCTGGGGCTGCTGCATCACCACCAGGGGTCTTCCTCCATCAGTCACTTTTAGTTTTAGTTTTGGTACTTATATTTTTGTTAAAAGAATATTTTGATGAAGTTGTTGAGTCTGGGTACTGAATTTTAAATTAAGTTTTTCTTGTAATGAAGTTCTTTTACATTACTGAACATAAAGGATGAAATTATTTCTTCCAAACCACAAATATTTGATCAAATGTGTGTTTGTCTCTCTGTGTGTCTGTGTCTCTGTGTCTCTGTGTGTCTGTGTGTGTGTGTGTGTGTGTGTGTGTGTCTGTGTGTGTGTCAGCGTTTGTGAGGAACGATGGTCTTCCTCTGGGTTCGTTCTCCAGGTTCACCTGGCACATCACCAGCGCCGCGCAGGTCAAACGCATCTTTGACACTTCGGAGGTAAAAACTCTAAAACCTGCTAACGTTGTTAAACTCTCTGTTGTTCACTAAAACATCTTAATATTGTTCTCCTGAAGCTGACCAATAGATGACAAGAATCAATGTTGAATGTCTCCATTCATTCCAACGTGTCTCCTCCTGCAGCTGCCTCTGGAGCTCTCTCAGAGCTTTGTGAAGAACGTTGACGGCTCTTATTCCCGTTTCCGGTGTCCTGATCCTCCTCCTGAACCAGAACTACCGGACGGGTACCGGACCGACCGGCCCCAGGCCATCCGGCCCATGGAGCTCCGCACCTTCCTCAAAGTCGGTCAGTCAGTGTTTCAGCTCCAGACACTGAAGATATTAAGCTAAGAAAAGCTTGTCTGACAGTATCTGATCCTCCGTTTCTATCAAATCATGTCTAGTTTATTTATTCATTTAAAAACAACAGAAGTGCTTCACAAAGAGACAGAGAAAGTCACTGTAAAATCAAATAAACAGCAGTTGCCCATACAATAGGGCTCAGTTGGTAGAGCGGTCGTCTTCTGATCGGAGGGTTGGTGGTTCGATCCCCGACCACGACTACATGTTGAAGTGTCCTTGAGCAAGATACTGAACCCTGAACTGCTGCTGATGCTGCGTTCATCGGTGTGCCCTGGTCGCCTCTAACACCAGTATGAGTGTGTGTGAATGGGTGAATGAGCGGAGTGTAAAGATCTTTATAAGAGGTAAAGCATATATATTTATATTATATAAGTGCACCACATTCACCATTTACCAATAGAATAGAACAAATAAAAGCCAGATTGTGACCAGGCATGTTTTTATGGTGATAAATGAATAGATAGGTCTTTTGATATCATATTAAATATTATCAATGAGGGGAAGATCTGAATGATTGTTAGCAGCTAATTATTCCAGAGTTTAGGACCAACAGCTGAACATGTTTGGTTGTGGTAGTAATTAATATGAAAACAGAGAAATTAACATGATGGAGTTGATCTTTTTTGGACGGTGAAGTTGGTTCAAAACCCAAAATTATGATGATGAACGTAAACTTTATCAGTGTGATTGAACTTTAAGAAAACACTTAAAGGTTTCAGACGGTGTTCAGGCTTTAAGTGTCTAAAACACGTTACCAAGACAACCAGAGGATCTCTGAGAGAAATATAAGTTCAGTTTGTCTGTCCTGAACCAGAAGCATCATACCAAGAAGTATATTATTATACTATATATTATATATTAGTATATTATTATACTATATATTAGTATATTATTATGTTAGTATATTATTATACTATATATTAGTATATTATTATACTATATATTATATATTAGTATATTATTATACTATATATTAGTATATTATTATGTTAGTATATTATTATACTATATATTAGTATATTATTATACTATATATTATTATATTAGTATATTATATATTAGTATATTATTATACTATATATTATTATATTAGTATATTATATATTAGTATATTATTATACTATATATTATTATATTAGTATATTATATATTATTATACTATATATTATTATATTAGTATATTATTATACTATATATTATTATATTAGTATATTATATATTAGTATATTATTATACTATATATTATATATTATTATATTAGTATATTATTATACTATATATTATTATATTAGTATATTATATATTAGTATATTATTATACTATATATTATATATTATTATATTAGTATATTATTATACTATATATTATTATATTAGTATATTATATATTAGTATATTATTATACTATATATTATATATTATTATATTAGTATATTATTATACTATATATTATTATATTAGTATATTATATATTAGTATATTATTATATTAGTATATTATATATTAGTATATTATTATATGATATATATTTCCTCTGTCCCGTGTGCAGGCCCAGCGGATCAGAAGGGATCCAGCCCGTTTGTGATCGAGTGGATCCCGGACGTTCTCCCTCGCTGCCAGATGGGCGAGCTGCGTCTCAGCTTTGAGTTCGGCCATCAGCAGAGCGGCCAGACGGAGAACGCAGAGAAGACGCCGCCGCCGGAGAGAGGAAGTCGCAACAAGTCGGACTGTGTTCAACCCAAACAATCCAAAGCTGTGGAGATCCTGCAGGTGGTCGTCTAATTATTTAATTTAATTATTAATCACAGAAACAGTCTCTCTGATATTAATATTAACATAGACAGTTTCTGACTCACTCCATATAAACATGTTATATTATGGTACAGATAATCAATCAGCCTTATGAATCACAGGATAATATTCACCAACAGCATATCTAAACAGGCTAGTTTATAAGTGAAGCACTCATCATAATGTCTGATACTTAATGCTAAATATTCATAATAACAAACCCACGAATAACAAAAACAGTGTATTCTTGCATATATTTGTTCATTTTTTTATTTAAAGAAACTACAAATGAGGAACTTTTGCTAAAGTTTTGTTAAAATGTTCCCTGTACTCTAATTCCTAACTTTTCCTTTAAGTGTGAACACCTGTATGTTTTCAACAAACTTCTCAGAGAAGGATTTGTGTTCTGCTGAAAGCTTAAAGAAAATAAAGCACTTTAATGGAGAAAATGTCTCTTTATTAGTCTTTTAATGATGGATGGATTCATTTTCTTCCCAGGTTGATATTTTTGTGCCATTCTAGTTAAAACTTAATAATAAATAGTAACCATGGTAAATAATACCTGCTTAGAGCCCCACGTGCTGCATAAAAAAGTGTTTTTAGTGTAATTTAAAAATAATATATTCTAGATGAATGCATGAATTCATTTTGAATGAGGTTTTAAATATGCTTTATCTTGATGTGATAGTCTGGTTCTCACAGTGTCTAGTGCTGCCTCTGAGAAAACTACAATTCACATTCTGAAAGCTGATTGGCTGATTGGTTCCCTGTATTGTGATTGGCTCTTTACCCAACTAGCCCTCTCCTTATTGGCTCGTAGTTAGCCTCTTAGCATTTCTTTTAAAGAAGCTAGTTTGTAATGGTTGTCACCATGAATGATGTGGGTCATCTTCTAACTACAGCACACAGTTTAAAGTCTGATTTATTCTTAGTGCCACCAAAACAAACCTGTTGTAGAAAATAACCAGATGTTATGTGGATTCTGTGATGATGTCATGTGGAGTGGTTCTTCTGGAGTCAGTGGCTAAATGCTAGCTAGTCAGAGAAGACACTTTTTTGCTGTTATTATTGGGAGTAATGGTATCTGATCTAGAACTGGCTTCAGGTTGTTAAGAATCTGTCTGAGAGAAAAACCAACCAGAAACTAACAGGACAACAAGGTTAATGAATGGTTAATGAATGGTTAAAGTGGAGTAACAGCCAATCGACTCAGTCATTTTTTATCAAAATTGTTTTTTTTCCTAAATCATCCTCATAGCCACCTATGGTAAAATCTCCTCCATCAGTTTATCAGATCATGTGATTTTACCCCTTTAAGATAATGGCCTATGTCAAGTGTGTGACTTAAGCGGATTTATTATGTCAAGGGTCAAAGCGTTCTCCTACGGGGCTGGAGGAGAGTTTCACTGTGTCCGTCCTGCCAAAGTCTTCTTCATGAGTAGAGAAAGATTTCTCCCAGCGTTCCAGCAGCGCTGCTAACTGACCGAGCTCCTCCTGAGTTGAGTCAGGCCATGATAACATATATATATATATATATACATACATATACATATATATATATATATATAACATAGTCCAGACAGGAGATACCAAGAACATTTAATCATGGCTGGAAGTTCTTTAACCACATGTTCAGGGAAATGTCGTACGAAGCGCTATGTCGTAGCACTGTGGTGCTAACCACTGGCTAACAGTCCTGTCATGGTGACATCATCACCTCAACATGTGGGCCTGTCCAATCAGAGCCTCAGCTGGCTCTATAGCCCCTCCTCCTGACCAACACACCCATTATTGTGTTTTCCTGCCTGTTTTTCTGACACTGGGAATGTATAAATCTTGAAAGTACCAGTGATAGTTTCCTGAAGTCTTGACTGACTTCAAACTAAAGTTATTAGTAACTTTATAATGTGGTGTTTGGAACCTGCTGCACAGGAAGACATCATTGTTTGTGTTGAATGTTGGCAGCAACTTTACATAGTGGAACAAAGTTTTTTGTATTACCTCCCCAACTGTTAATGAGTTGCTAGAGATACAGACGTTCCCCAGCAGATGGAGACATCAGCCTTCTCTTTCCCTAACAGAGGACTGATTAAAGCTTTTCAAAGCAATTCAAGTAGACCGTGGAACACATGATAGGATTATTCAAACTGAAAATCAGTGTAACCAATGCCTTGTTGTTTTCTGTTTCTGTGTCAGAAAATGAACAAATATAGGAGAAAATTCAGTGTTTAACTGCATTCCCTCATTTGGCTCGAGCTGCTTCGTCCCTTCTGGGCATCACAAAGCAGGAATTACACACTCGCTGAGAGATATCACTGGAAACATCACACATGCTTCCAAAATGTGTCCAAATGTTCATGAATTAATTAAGATTACAAGTTAATACCACGAGAACATCACGCCAAATGATATGCACTCCTCAGAATAGCAGCTTGCACACTGAGTCTGTGATCGGGTGTAGGCGTCTGAAGGCGAGCCAGCCCCGGTCCTGTTCCTGCTCAGCCCCAGGACACCATGCTGGTTCAGCCTCTGCTGCATGGCTGCCAGACAGCTCCGAGCTCAGAGAGCTGGTGATGGAGGCTGTCAGTCATCAAGCCTCTCCTGGAGGAGCAGCACAGTGACAGAGAGACTTCCTCTATGGAAGATGTTACAGACAGAAAGAAAGGCTGCAGAGGGGAAGATAGTGAGGAAGACAGGAGAAATGTGCTCCAGAAACCAGGAAAGGTGTAAATTATATCATCTTAAATAACTACTAAAGGCCTGGTCACAGTAGGAAATGTTACAGTTAAATAAACATGCATGTCTTTGGGCCCAGAAGCTTGGTGACATGGCTGAGTTGCTGCCACCAGCTTGCTCATAATGTTGTTGTTTTAGACCTTTTAATGGCGTCAGGTCTGACTCTGAGTATATGTCACCGTACTGGACATTCTGTTTATAACCGCAGATATCGTGGTTGTAATCGTCTGAATACTTTAATGCTATGATTTCTGGTTTCTCCATAAAATATGCGTATATATCTGTTTAAACTAAATATTGGGCCACTTGTTAACGTAATGGTGACCACCAAGTTACACTAGCTCTCGTAACGCAGATGAAATACTTGAGTCCATAATATAGCCGAGTTTTCTCAAGGATTCTTTTGAAAACAGCGAGGATAATAATAATAATATATATATATATATATATATATATATATATATATATATATATATATATATATATATATATATATATAAAGGGTTACTGGTCCCTTGGATTCTCTCCTGATGACGGCAGGGCTGGCTTGTCTGTGACCTGTCAATCAAAGGTAGCCCCGCCCCTAATCATACGAGTTTTTACCCTCTATTTTCTTCTAAATGGGGCCATTATTTACTGAATCAACATCATATTATATTTAAAGAAGATTTATTA